>NC_059439.1:27600142-27664118 GCF_021028975.2 Sphaerodactylus townsendi
ATCTATCTATCTATCTATCTATCTATCTATCTATCTATCTATCTATCTATTAATTATATTTATATACCGCCCTCCCCCGGAGGGCTCAGGGCGGTGAACACAGGACACATAAATACAGCACAGAATAAAATCAATAAATCTCAGAAAGAAAGAAAGAAATCATTAAAGAAATGGCTCTATACACATTAAAACCAAACCCCATTAAAAGCAGCGTATTGATACAGAAGTACAACAGATGTACAACAGATGGCGACCTACTAACTAATCCCCTAAAAGAGGGGAGGGACGGCAGGATCCGCAGATGTTAAAAAGGGGAGCCATCAACGGCCGGCCTCCCCACAAACACTTTGAGGGAACTGATTGTTGTGGGTTTTCCTGGCTGTGCGGCCATGCCTGGAAAACTCACAACCACCAGTTGAATCCAGCCATGAAAGCCTTCGACAATATTTTGAGGGAAAACTAATTATTTTCAGTCTCAAGAGGGGCAACCTTCTGCAAGCTGAACTCCTTCCCCAAACTGTCCCTGATGATGAAAGCAATAATGCCCCCTTCCCCCAAAGCCCTCCATGCAGATTGTTTCAGATAGTGGGAAGCTGCCATGATCTGCGGTAGGAGCAAGATTTGAGTCCAGTCGCACCTTAAAGCCCCAAAAGATTTCCGGGTATAGGTATCAGGAGCGTTGACTCTCAAACACTTGAGCCTTGGAAATCTAGTTAGTCTTTAAGGTGCTACCGTTTCTCGTCTGGGTGACACATTCAGTTCCCAGTTCTTTCTGCTGACTTCTTTCAATAAATGCAAACTAACAACTTGCTCCAAGGCTGGGAGATTAGAAACAGATGCTGGTGCTCGACCTTGAAATGGCTGTGAAGTCACCGTTGGGCTGCATTTCTCATAAAGTATCAGAAGCGCATACCAAAATTCATTATCATTTAAACACCCAGTGCGGAATCATCAGTGCAAATGTCCTTAATTTGTTATTGCATACAGGTAAACAAGTTCTCTTGGTGCTGAATTTTGATTTTTTTAAAAAAGTGTGTCATACAGAGCTCTACATTTTAAATTTCCTTTTATACGCAGTAGTATACATTGATTCTAACAGCACCATTCCCTGGTAAGGACTTCTACCGTGGCACAGTAGCTGGTAACGGTGGAGCAACGGTGGTGTAGGAGGTTAAGAGCTCGTGTATCTAATCTGGAAGGAACCGGGTTTCATTCCCAGCTCTGCCACCCTGAGCTGTGGAGGCTTATCTGGGGGTGGGTGCTTAGCCTGTACACTCCCACACAGGCCAACTGGGTGACCAGGCTAGTCACGGCTTCTCCGGAGCTCTCTCAGCCCCACCCACCTCACAGGGTGTTTGTTGTGAGGGGGGAAGGGCAAAGAGATTGTCCAGCCCAGAGTCTCCTACAGGAGAGAAAGGGGGGATATAAATCAAACCTCCTCCTCCTCCTCTTCCTCCTTCTCTTCTTCTTCTTTCTTCTTCCCTCTTCTTCTTCTTCACCAAATAAGAAGAAAAATGCAGAATCAGGTACAGAACAGAAGTTTTTCTTATAGATACGTTTACTAGATTACAGTAAAACAATTTACAGTGTCTTTAATGTAGGGGTGTGTGTGTGGGTGAGTGGGGGGAATAGTAATGTCTTTCCCTGTTATTAGTTTAGCCAGTAATTTGATCTTGTGTTGGTCAGGTCCAGCCTTGTAAAATTGTTTATATAAGCATGAAGTTTAATATGCTCACAGAGATTCACCCAAGATCAAAAAGGGCATCAGCCTGCAGGGTTCTAGGCTCACCTTTGGGTGGCTTTGAAAAGAAGATCACGTTGGTTCCTTGGTGTTGAAGTGGAGGGATGGGGAGAGAAAGGAAAATAAGACAGAACTCAACAGTTTGACTCACTCCGCAAAATGTACATCATCAAATTAATTTACAGGCTGAGAGGGGATCCCATGGGCTCGGAGCCAAACCAAAACCATCCCCATAGCCAATAAAAACTGTACAACTTATTTATGGGTAAAATAAATTTGGCCACAGCCAGAGGAATTTAGGAGTTAACAAGGAAGCAAAATGGCACAGCATGGGGGGGTGGGTGATCCAGGCATCTGGGCAGCACTGAGTGCTGTCCCAAGAGTAACCCAATTCCTCAGCCCCGCCTGCTATGGAGGAATTGACTGCAAAGGGCAAGATTGTGAGTGAGGCATACCAGCTGAGTGATAGACCACTGTCTGGTGCCTGTTCCAATCAGCTGCTAGGCATGAAGCCTGAGTAGCCCAGGCGTCCCGACCGTCGGCTTGCTCCACCCCACCTCTCTGTAGGGTGTTCTACCCGGAGACAGCTTCTGCAGCTCCCCCTTTCCCCAGATCACCCCCCATGCGCGATCAAGCCAGCCCGGCTGTGACAAAAGAATAGCAGTAGACATAAACAAGAAACAACCATTGACAAAACCCGAGGCGAGGTGGGTGGGATTGTTGCCTGTAGGCCACAGGTGATGATGCGACCTGACTCTCACGAGACCACGTTCCTCCAAGGCTCGGCCCCCACGTATGTGCGGACCGAGGCTGGAGTGCAAATCATTGCCCTTGTAAAGGCAACTTATTAGCCTTGTTTCGCCAGGGGGTCCCCTTCCAGCCCATAACGGCGGGCCATTCATGAAACACGACCAGCGCTTTATTGGTTTAGAAGACTCATTTAGCACCCATTCTTCCTACTTGGGTCTTCAACACTTCAGAGAAACAACCCACAAATACTTGGCCGAAGTGCGGGTGGGGATAATAATTTTCATTCTCAGACCACTTTCTGCAGGTAGATCTTCTCTCCAAAGTTAATGAACTTAAGCCCTGTTCCCCGTGCACGAGCCCTCCATGAGAAGGGTAGTTTCAGGTTTGGGGAAACTGCCGTGGTGTGCAATAGAACCAAGATCTGAGTCAGGTGGCACCCTAAAAGTCCTAGCAAGATTTGCAGGAATAAGCAGCAGGAGTTTTGACTCTCCTAATACTTTCCGGTCTGCAAATCTTGTTGGTCTGTCACATGCTACTGGGCCCAATACAGAAACCTTGCTCTAGAAAGTCCAGCTCCTTGTCCAGTGGCACATTTCAGTTCCCTCATTAAGATCGTCTACTGGCTTTTTTCAATAATGCAGACAGGCTGCTTACTCCAGGGCTAAGTCTTCCTTCGAAAGCAAGAAAAAAGATGCAGGAGTTCCTCTTTGAAGTGGCAGGAAAAAAATCACACCTCTACTGCTTTTATCAGAGCATTATCCAGAGACACAAAGGAAACTTCATGGTGGTTTAATTAAACACCAGCAACTGTTTAAGTCGTCACTGCAAATATGCTTAGTTATTATATGCAGGTGAACAAGTTTCCTTGGTGCTTAATTTTTAATATTTTTTTAAAAAAAAATTGTATTGCACATTTCAAACCCATGGAACAAATGACAAGAAGCAGAGGCCGGTTATTGGACCTTCTATTTATACCTCTACCTGCAGTGGTGGGATTCAAAAATTTTAATAACAGGTTCCATTGTTGGTGGGATTCAAACAGTGTACGCCGCTTTGATACACCTCCAGTCCCTATTGGGCAGGGAGGTTGCTTTATTAACCCCTTCTGAAGCACTCCAGAAAAAAATTAGTAACCACTTCTAGAGAAGTGGGTGAGAACTAGTTGGATCCCACCTCTGCTCTACTGGCTTCCAACCTTGTCACCTTAACTGGTCCAATTACCCCAGTCCAACAGGGAATACTTTTGTAAATGAGCCAAACCATCCCCAGGAGCGCCTTGGCATGCCCATCTGAAATTTGGACCCAGAAATGTTGAGTCCTGAAAAGGTACATTTTGAACTGTGGCTTGAAGTTGATTGAATGTGATGAGAGTGAACAGAAATGTGAGATTTGTGTACAGGGCTAAATCTACAGCACCCAGGCACTCCAGTCAATATGAGGCAGTAGAGACTGAAATTTTGGAAAAAGTGCCCAGTGACTTGGTGGGGCTAAATACAGGTCGGGTTCCCTTGTATTGGTAGGCTGAGAGGCAGATCTGTGTATCAGACAGCCTATGAGGTTTACAGGTTTGGGGATTTAAAATAGGATTCACTTTTACCTTGTGAATAGATTACGTTTCCACCTAGATTATCTTTTGCCAAAGGAGGGTTACCCGGCTCTGCCTACAGAAACATCCTTCCTCCCAGCGGTGGTGCTAAATATGTGCTGACTTCTATTGATAGTGCAAGCCATTTTAGGTATATGCGTGTCTCATCAGGTCTAAGTGCCAGAGAAATCCAAACGTTATGTGGCTGCTGTGAAAAACAAATTTGTATCAGAGCCTTACAGAATTTTGTACTGAGACAATGGAACTGAGGTACACAGCAGTAACGACTTCCAAAAGTGCCCGGAGAATGAAGGCGCCTGAGAGAATGCCAGATCCAGTGAAATATACTCCAAAGCACAGCAGCCTTGCAGAGAGGTTCAACCGAACTTTAATGGAGAAAAGCTGCTAAGCTGTCTATTTATTTAAGCAGAGTTGCCCTGGCCCCTGCTGGGAAGAAGCGAGTAAATACAGCTGTTTACCTGCACAATAGAAACTTATGTAAAGCCAGTGAAAAGAGCCCTTTTGAAATGTGGCACAATAAGATACCTGGTTTAGAAACGCTTGAAAGCTTTTGGATCCAAAAGCCTATGTGCACATTCCCAAAGAAGGACGGGAAAAGAGCAAAAGCTAGAACAAAGAATCTTGGGCAAATTTCTGGGGGTGCCTGTAGGGGGGGCGCATTTGTAGATGTGCTCCGGTGCCAAAAATTTCAGGCTATCATCAGGAGAATGTCCTGGTGATTACCCCTAAGTTTGGTGCCAGTTTGGTTCAGGGGTGCCAAAGTTATGGACCCTCAAAAGGGTAGCTCCCATCACCTTATCTCCCATTGGAAAGAATGGGGAATAGGGGCACCTTTTTTGGAGGGTCCATAACTTTACTCCCCTAAACCAAACTGCACGCAAACTTGGGGGGGAGGTATCATCAGGACAGTCTACTGATGATACCCTGACCCCATTTTGGTGCTGATATGTTTAAAAATGCACCCCCTACAGGCCAATAATATGAAAAAAACACCAAAAAAATAAAAGCACTTAATTTGGCTGGTGATACAGATCCCATGGATTCAGATTGAATAGGATTCGGACAGCTCATATTCCAGACCCTGCTCATGGAAATCCGTCCGAATCAGATTGCAGATTCGGTAAAAAACCAGATCCGGACCGTCCGAATCTCCAACCCTAATTACAGCCTTGAAAGAGATGCATGCAGAGCATCTAGATATCAAAACTACTTCTCTCAATGGAGAACTATCAGAGGAAGTTTACATGGAATTGCCACAAGGAATCCTATACAAATGGACAGCACAGCATGCAAACTTCAGAAAAGTTTGTATGGCTTGAAACAGGCAGCCAGATCATGGGAATGAAACACTGACAGTGCTGCTAAAGGTGCAAGGATTTCAGCAAGGACAAGCTGAGCCATGCTTGTTCTCAAGGATGAAAGATGGACAATATCAGTATGTGCTTACCTTTGTGGATGATCTATTATTGTGATTTACCAGAATAAAGAAAATGCAACAGAAATTGCCAATACACTGAACCAGTCTGTAGAAGTCAAACAGCTGGGAGAAGCACAGAAATATTTAAGAATCCAAATGGATACTTGGGAGCCAAGATGGGGGTTTTCTTCTCAATGAAACCCAAGATTGTGGACTTTATAGAGTCTGTGAAAATGAAGGATGCTACTGGAGTGAGCATACCAATGGATCTTGTGTACCTGAATCTCCAAGGTGGAGAACCACTGTAGAAGACAATCATCACTTTACAGGGGGAAGCAATTGGGAAGCTTCTGTACCTGTGCACAGTCACAATGCCAGACATATCTGCAGCTGCAGGAATTCTGAGCAGAAAAATAGATACACCCCAAATGCCCCATGTTTGGAGTGCTGTCAAAAAGAGTGTCCAGATATCTTACCAAAACTATGGACTGAAAACTAGGAATTTCACCCCTGGTAACCCACAACTGGTGGGATCTCCTGGATGCCAACTGGGGTGGGGGGCACTTTGACCTAGGGATGCCAGCCTCCCAGATTGCAGAATGAGGGGGTTCCCTGGAATTACACCTCATCTCCATACACTGCAGAGATTTTCCCAGGAAAAAGAATTTCTGCTTTGGAGGGTGCCCTCTCCACAGTCTACCTCCAAATCTCCAGGCGTTTTCCAACCTGGAGCTGGCAAATACCCCTCATTCCCTACCTGTGGCCAAATATCTCCCTTAGTGCAGAGCCCTTGATCACATGTGCACATTCTGGGGAAAAGTGAGAAGTCCTTAGGAAAGTCTGCCTTTTGTACTGACTTAAAGACAATTTTGTGAAGTGTTGATCCCCAATGCGCTGGTGAAGCATGGTAGGAGTGAATTTAGTTTTGGACTGTGGGCATGGAAGGAGCCTTTACTAAAATCCAAGGTATTCTTCCCCACACTTCACTCCCTTTACAAAATACTACTTGCATTGGTCCTGGCATTTTTCTCTGCTTAACATACCTTCCCTGAAATACACCTTTTGAGAGCATGTTGTAGAAACGTGGATGAATACATACATACACTGAGTTTATTTGCACACATGTTGGTGCCATTTTTATTACATTAAAACTAGTAACTTAAAACAAAGGTCATGACCCTTCCCAAAGGTTTATACCCTCAATTGGATTCACTAGGGGACACGACCGCGTTAATATATTTTCAATTCCAGTTTTATTTCATGTATATTTATTTATATTTCAATTTATATCCCACCCTCCCCCATAGGACTCAGGGCAGGAAACCATAACAACAATAAAAACAGCCAATATATTAGTACAATTAAAAACCACAAGAACAACAACAAATGGCCAAACCCACCCCCTTCCATACCCACAGGAGGCTGGATGGTATATGGGAATCACTTTAATTTTGGAAATATTCATTAGTATCTTGGAATACATATGGAATTATTCCAGAATAATAGTAGATATTTCCAAGTTGTTTCACTTTTCCTTTTTTATTATCTCCTGGAGAGGAGGAGGAGGGGGAGGAGGAGGAGGAGGAGGAGGAGGAGGAGGAGGAGGAGGAGGAGGAGGAGGAGGAGGAGGAAGAGTAGTGAGGGTATGTCTTTTTTCATCAAATGTATACAGTGAGGGTATGTCTTTTTTGGGCCAGAGTTTTGATTGCAGATGTGCTCCCATTTACAGTGCTACATATCCTGGATGGCTTGCAGTTCCTGAGATTGGGCAAACCCTGATTTTTCCCCCTAGCTTTGGAGTCTCTGGACATTTCCAGGGAATCAACACCTGACTTTATTAAAAAAAATCGGTAATGAGTCATCGCAATAGCACTATGAAGGACAACAATGCAAATTTTTTTTGAAGGGATTTAAAAAAAACTAGCAATTTTGCAACTGACCAAGAACGTCACAAAAGTGGGGGCAGGCAAGCCATGCAGCAAAGCAGCGGGGCACTTCCTTGCATGTAAACAGAGAAACGTGAGGAGACTCCACTGTAAGGAGCCAAGAACCTGGAAGAAAGTACTACATGCATAATGGGCTGAAGAGTTGGATTTATCCCAGTTTTTCTCTTCCACATGGAGTCTCAAAGCTCTTTCCCATCCCCGGGACAGACATTTTGCAAGGTAGATGAGGCTGAGAGTTCTAAGAGGATTGGGACTTGCCCAAAGTAACCGAGCAGGCTTTATGTGTAGGAATGGGAAACAAATCCAGTTCACAAGATTACAGTCTGCTGCTCATGTGGAGGAGTGGGAATCAAACCAGGCTGTCAGATTACAGTCCATTGATCTTAGCAATTATACCACACCGCCTTAAGACCATAAGAACATAAGAACTAGCCTGCTGGATCCGACCAGAGTCCATCTAGTCCAGCACTCTGCTACTCGCAGTGGCCCACCAGGTGCCTTTGGGAGCTCACATGCAGGGGTGAAAGCAATGGCCTGCTGCTGCTGCTGCTCCCAAGCACCTGGTCTGCTAAGGCATTTGCAATCTGAGATCAAGGAGGATCAAGATTGGTAGCCATAAATCGACTTCTCCTCCATGAATCTGTCCAAGCCCCTTTTAAAGCTATCCAGGTGAGTGGCCATCACCACCTCCTGTGGCAGCATATTCCAAACACCAATCACACGCTGCGTGAAGAAGTGTTTCCTTTTATTAGTCCTAATTCTTCCCCCCAGCATTTTCAATGATTCAACAGCTGAATTGTTTGGTGGTGTCTCCGCATGAGAAGATTCACGCCGCTACCACAAATCCTGACACCAACTCATTTCCATGTACTGAAGTCAAAACATCAACATCATTTTTGTGGCACCTCTTTCCTTGGAACCGCCTCTTTATTGGATGGTGGGATTCGGGATAAGAACAGGCAAAGGTTTGGTCAAGGAGAATTAAATAGGAAACATCAACAGGGAGCATTTAATGAATTCGACCATTTCATGGACTGACTGTCCTTGGGCACATCCATACGACAAAGTGAAGCCTAATTAGAGAAGAGAACTTCCAGAGCTTAGTTCCTGCCCATAACATCAAGATCAGGGCCAGGTGAAGCTGAATCCAAAATGGCGCTGCCATCTTTCCTTCTGGCAAAGTCCTTTTCAGCTTCCCAATAGGCCTACATGAAGATACAGTAAAGAGCAGCTGTGAATCAACATGGTCGTAGTTGCTGCTCTGAATGGGCGGGGAAGAGTCTCCCAGCTTCAGCCCCGGTAAGAGCAGAAGTGGGCTTGTGGCCATGCCATAGCAGGGCAAGCGGGCATCGTGGCGCTTGCCCCGCAATGTCATCGAGAAAGGGGCTGGCCCAGGGGTCTGCAACCGGCAGCCCTCCAGACGTTCATGGGCTACAATTCCCATCAGCCCCTGCCACCATGGCCAATTGAAGCCATCTGTAAGTTATAGATGGTTCTTATTAATTGGTTATTGGTTGTTGTTCCTTGTTTTAATTGTTTTTATGGCTAATGTTGGACACCGCCCTGAGCCCTTCGGGGGAGGGCGGTATATACATTTGATGAAATAAATAAATAAAATACTGACTCTTGAGTGTCCTACTTCCCACTCCCTTTAGCTAAAACAACTCCTTTGTGGAGCTCTTCTTGGAAGGGTGACTTTGAATCAATGATGGCTGTTCTCTTCGGTCTGATCCCCACTCCTCCTTAAGGCTTGCTAGAGGAGTCCTGCGAGGTCACACCTGCACGTGGGCTGGGCTCCTGATCCACCTGGTTCTTTACTCCAAAGCCAACTTCAGCTCCACCACTGACCACAAGGTTGAAACCAGTGCAAAAAGTTCCATCAGCGGCAAGATATATGGCAGCCAAAGCCACTTCTTCTGGCGTCCCAAAACGTCCCATTAGCTATAAAAGGGCAAGAGAAGAGAGATAAATATAGACTTCTATACTCCTCTCAAGTGAGATAAGGTTTCCCTTGCTGAATCTGTGTGTGGCAGGATTTTCTAGCAGTAGAATCCATATTTAGGTGCTGTGTGGTTTCCGGGCTGTATGGCCGTGTTCTAGCAGCATTCTCTCCTGACGTTTCGCCTGCATCTGTGGCTGGCATCTTCAGAGGATCCTCTGAAGATGCCAGCCACAGATGCAGGTGAAACGTCAGGAGAGAATGCTGCTAGAACACGGCCATACAGCCCGGAAACCACACAGCACCCAAGTGATTCCGGCCGTGAAAGCCTTCAACAATACAGAATCCATATTTTCTGGGTGAAGAATTCTAACTTTGAGTGTTTGTGTTCACAGTCCTTATTGTTACCCTTTTAGATGCGGTAGAGGTAGGGCTGCCAATTCCAGCTTGGGAGGTCTAGAGGCAAAGTCTGGGGAAGGCACAATCTGAAGAGGGTGACAGAACTCAGTGGGGATGCTTCTCCCTTAGGCAATACAGAAGTCCAAGAACACCCACCCTCTGTAGATTCCCATACCCTCCAGAGCTTTTCTCCTGAGCACTCATTTTTGTCGCACGGAGAATAGTTGTTATTTTCGGCGAACATCAGGTCCCACCATCAGGATGGTAACCTTAGGTCGAACCAGGTATCTGCAGCTGCACCATTCCTGTTTCCCCACAACACACTTGCCTGGAAATTTCTGCCTTCTTTCTTTGCGGCCTCTGGATTTGGCGACTGATTTGCATGCCCTTCCCACGAAGGAGTCCAGATATTACTTGGTGAGATGCTAAAATTCAAAATGTTGGGGAATTTTAGAAACGGTCAAAGAATCACGGCAAGATCTCAAAAGAACACCGGAGAAATAAGCGGAGGCAGGCAATAGTAAACTAGAAAGGAGCAGCAGTGGCGTAGTGGCTAAGAGCAGTGGCTGAGAGTAGGTGCGCTCTGATCTGGAGGAACCAGGTTTGATTCCCAACTCTGCCACTTGAGTTGTGGAGGCTTATCTGGGGAATTCAGATTAGCCTGTACACTCCCACACACACCAGCTGGGTGACCTTGGGCTAGTTACAGTTTCTTGGATCTCTCTCAGCCCCACCTACCTCACAGGGTGTTTGTTGTGAGGGGGGAAGGGCAAGGAGATTGTCAGCCCCTTTGAGTCTCCTGCAGGAGAGAAAGGGGGGGGGGATATAAATCCACACTCCTCCTCTTCCCTTGAAAGCCCTAAACCCATAAGTCAGCTGTGACCCGTGCCATGGAAGATTGTGGGGTGACATTGGCTCAGTCGCATCCTCTCAGCCTCAATTCTGGCAAGACCTCAAAGGAACACCAGGGGCATGACGTGGAGGAAAGCAATGGCAAACCACCTCCAGAAATCTCTTCCCTTGAAAACCCGAAGCCCGTCAATCAGCTGTGACTTGACAGCCAACAATAGCAACTAAAAGCTCCAGGCACTGGGTTAAGGAGGACCTGCCTTTCATCCATGAAATTATCCTGCCAAGGGCCATGTAGATCAAGAGTTTTGTATGGATAATAATCTCTCTTACCAGTTGACTCGGACTCCGTATTTGCTCTCATCTATGGCCAGAGTTTTGGTCATTGCAATAACTGCACCCTGCAAGGGAAACACACAACAAGCGTGGTTGCCAACTGACCATAAATGACTTGGGCTCCTTTTATGCCTTTGACTACAATCTGATCTGCATGAAGAAAAAGCTTTCTATGATATGTACATAAATAATACCTACAATCCAAGTAGCTATTAAGCTTCTATTAAACAGACAGGGTATTTTTCTCAAGGCCTCTTGGCAGCTCTAGTGAGGACAAGATAGGGGCCATACCTGGGTCATAACCATCCCCAGAAAGATCTGTTGCACTGGGCAAGAGATAATGCAGGAGGGGCAGCTGAGAAACTTGTAGTGCAATCCAGAACAGAGTTACTCCAGTCTAAATTATTCAGAGAGCCAGCGTGGTGTAGTGGTTAAGAGCAGGTGCGCTCTAATCTAGAGAACTGGGTTTGATTCCCTGCTCTGCCACTTGAGCTATGGAGGAACCAGATTAGCTTGTGTACTCCAGCACATGCCAGCTGGGTGACCTTGGGCTAGTCACATTTCTTTGGAGCTCTCTCCGTCCCACCTACCTCACAGGGTGTTTGTTGTGAGGGGGAAGGGACAGGAGATTGTAAGCCCCTTTGAGTCTCCTACAGGAGAGAAAGGGGGGATATAAATCCAAACTCTTCTTCTCCTAAATCTATTGAAGTCAGTGGGTTTAGACTGAAGTAACTCTGTTCCGGATTGCCCTGTTAATTTTGTCAATTCCATGCAAAGCTAACTGAAAATTCGCTTCGTGTGGGATGGACACCTTTATTAAGGATTCAAGAATTGCCGTTAATATACAAACTGATTGAAGGATGGAGCACCTTCCTTATGAGGAGAGGCTGCAGCGTTTGGGACTCTTTAGTTTGGAGAGGAGACGTCTGAGGGGGGATATGATTGAAGTCTATAAAATTATGCATGGGGTAGAAAATGTTGACAGAGAGAAATTTTTCTCTCTTTCTCACAATACTAGAACCAGGGGGCATTCCTTGAAAATGCTGGGGGGAAGAATTAGGACTAATAAAAGGAAACACTTCTTCACGCAACGTGTGATTGGTGTTTGGAATATGCTGCCACAGGAGGTGGTGATGGCCACTAACCTGGTTAGCTTTAAAAAGGGCTTGGACAGATTTATGGAGGAGAAGTCAATCTATGGCTACCAATCTTGATCCTCCTTGATCTCAGATTGCAAATGCCTTAGCAGACCAGGTGCTCAGGAGCAGCAGCAGCAGCAGAAGGCCATTGCTTTCACCTCCTGCCTGTGAGCTCCCAAAGGCACCTGGTGGGCCACTGCAAGAAGCAGAATGCTGGACTAGATGGACTCTGGTCTGATCCAGCAGGCTAGTTCTTATGTTCTTATGTTCTTAAACATAGGACTACATAATATATCATTTGATAGGTGTACCACTAGCAACTAGGAAGCCATCAATCACAGGCTGAAAAGGGGGGAAATTATGCATGAAATAAGCAAGATAACCTGGTGGCTTTTCTGTGAATTTGTTGATACACAACACTGCTCTCAAACATGCTCACATGTAAAAGCACTATTGTTCACGATTTGAATGTTTTCTAGGTCTAATAAATATTTGCATATAGTTTGGACTCTCCAAGTCTTATATTGGTTGCTTAGGTATAATATTTGTTTGAGTTGTGGATAGTTTTCAATGTATCTTTTGTAGTTGGAAATTTTCCAAACCTTCATCTCCTAATCAACATGCGGCAGAAGGCCCAAGGGCAGAACCTTTAAAAAAAAAAACTTGGGTCAGTATTACCTTGCTTGAGGAGTATGTCACAGTATTCTTCATCCCAATCACACCAAAAAGACTGGCCAAGTTGATGATGTTTCCTTTCGTTTTCCGTAAGTAGGGCAGCGCATACTGTACACAAAACACAAAGAGAAACGATGTGCCTGATCTCGAAACAGAAATGGATGAAGCTGCCATGTGCTGGAGTCAGACTATTATGTTAACACAGCTAGCTTAGAATTGCCAGTTGGCAGAGACCTTTTAAAACACTGCAAGTAGAAATTCTTGCAGCTGGAGATCGCAAGGTGCAAAGTAGCTCCTCAGCTATTGAGTCATGAATCTTGCATTTCATTTTGATTTGGGTTGCAGAGAACTGACAGATACAGGTAAAGCATTTCACCTCTGAATCACATACCATTCCAGGTTTTTTTCTTTTCTTTTTAAAAATAATCTTTATTAAGGTCCCTTCCGCACACGCAAAATAATGCATTTTCAAACCACTTTCACGACTGTTTGCAAGTGGATTTTGCTATTCCGCACAGCTTTAAAGAGCAGTGAAAGCAGTTTGAAAGTGCATTATTCTGCATGTGCGGAATGAGCCTAAGTTTAAAAGAAATAATACTATTTGAAAAACAAAGCAACAATTTTTATAGATCCAAAGGATCATGTCTCCAATACAGATAACATTGTCGTCATCTTTAGGAATACGTAATCTTGCAAATGTGACTCCTTGTTCTTGCAGCCTTTCTTATTTTATTTCTCACTCTTATCTTGCGACAGTTAACGATCTTATACACATTTCTGAAAAAAGCAAAACAGCATATATACATTCTTGTCTTTCAACTCCAGATGAAGCTAGCTGCCCTCAGAGAACAGGGAAACTCCTTGCAAGTTAGAAACACTCACCTTGGATGCTAACAAAACGCTTAGAGCGTTGAGTTCCATCATGTTGTGGAAGTCTTGGGCACTCACAGCCCTACCTGTTAGCAAGAGGATATAAAACGGAAGTGTATTTCACAGAGGCAAAATCCATAAAGAGCAAAAGAGTGGGCCTTTCCCCACTTATCTTAAGCCCCACGCTACTCTCGGAAAGTAGCGCGGGGTCCCCCGGCACTCTCCACGACAGGGGCGGCGACAGCACAGCCACCCCGACTCTGCCGCTGTCACACCCCTTCAGCGGGCGGCATCCCTGGCGCTCTTTTAAACGGCGCCTTGTGATGACCCCGCGCAAAGGGTCATGGGGGAGTGCCGGGGGACGCCCGGGTGCGCGGGGTCATGGGGACGCCCGGGTGCGCGCCAGGGATGCCGCATGCTGAGAGCAGCGGGCGGCATAGGGGGGATTAAGGTAAGTGGGGAAAGGCCCAGTGTGCACCCCTGAATACGCTAATGGATTTGACACTAGTTTTGGGGATTAAAGGGATACTCATTTGACTGAAACCATAAGTCAAACCTAATAGTCCAGGGGTCTGCAACTTGCGGCTCTCCAGATGTTCATGGACTACAACTCCCATCAGCCCCTGCCAGCATGGCCAATTGGCCATAGTGGCAGGGGCTGATGGGAATTGTAGTCCACGAACATCTGGAGAGCCGCAGGTTGCAGACCCCTGTAATAGTTCACATGGGCACAAGAGCAACCCTATTGGACCCCACCAGTAGTCCAGACCACTAAACACAGAGGCAACCACGTGCTCCAGAAGGCCCAAGCCTCTTATTGTTATTACCCTGAGGCTCCCAGCCTCCAAGTGGGGCAGGAAGATCTACAAGAATACAAAAATCAGTTGAAATACATCCTTTGGAGACTGGGATCTGTGGTCCCCACTGAGGTCTCTCCCCTCCAAACACTGTCCACCTCAGGTTCCCCTGCAAATCTTCAGGAATTCCCTAGCCGAGCTGACAATGCTGTACTGTCTCCCTTTCACTGATCCTCGGAGACGCAGGGGCTCCAAATGCAGAAGTTTCATTCCAACAGCATAGCTAACTGATAGACCTAACCTCCAGGAATCCTTCTGAGCCTCCAATTCAGCTGGAGGCCATCACTCCACCTTGGAACAGCAAAGTCCACAAGCTAGCTAATCTTGAAGTGAAGAAGACTTTCCTTTAAAATACGTTAGTTGGGAGAAGGCAGTCCTAAGAGCTTCATAGAAATATGTTGCGTGATAAGGGCACTGTCATTTCTTTACTTTCTTTATAAACAGGTATGGCTTGGATGCATTCTGGATTACAGCTGCTGCGAAGTTATAGTTCTGGACACATTTGACAAGTTCCTTCCATCTTTTGAATAAACACCCTCATCCCCCTCATCTCTCTATATAAAAATCTATCAGTTCGTTTTTCTGCTGACAGATAATCTCCCAAACTACTGGACCGACTGCTTTGAAATTTTCACACAACGTCACATTCGCGTGCGGCCAGGTTTTCATACTGTTTCCACACCTCCTGTGGTGTACATGTCACAACTGTGCCAGTTATGGTGTACATGCTACACCTGTGACAGTTGGAACCACAGTTCTGTTCCGCAACAGCACCATCTGCTGGCCATCAAAGCAACACCCTCTGATACAAGGGAACCAACCATGCCTTCCTTGAAAACCACTGCCTTATGGAGTGAAAGGGATGCGACGGGCTATCTGCACATGGCCCACCCACCCTAGCGGAGGAAGGGGAAGGTGAGGGAGGGTCCAGGGGTTTGCTGGACCAAATGCTCTGAAATTTGAACACAACATAGCTCATGCCTGTTTTACGCCTGCAAGGGAAGGGAGTGAAAGGGACAGGACCAGCCCACCTGGACATGGCCCGACCACCCTAGCAGAGGAAGGGGAACGTTAAGGAGGGACCTGCAGGGTTGCCATGCAAGGGAACAGGAGAGAGGGAGGGGAGAGAGGGGCCCCTTGCCTCTCCCCTCCCTTGCAATCATTGTGCAATGACACATGTTCGAACCGCTCGCTTCCCCTTTTCTTCCTTTTCCACTTCACCAGACTCAGCCACAGCAGCGCGTGGCCGGGCATGCTAGTATGCCAATAAAAGGCTTTTGTTGTTGTTGTTACACCCAACTATCAGAAAATCTCTTACCACTTCCAGCATTGTTCACCAAGCAGTCCAGGCACCCGTAACGTTCTACAGTGACTGAAATCAACCTCTGCAGGAACAGGGATGAAGAGAGTTCTATGTCAGGACAATATTAACAATGGTCAAGAGCCTTGAAGTTCCAGGCCTACAAGGCCCTGCCATCATCACGCCTTCCCTGGTTGCCAACTCCTCTGAGAGTTGAGAGCAAGAATGAGAAGGTTGGGTAGAAAAGGAACCACAAGGAAGAGAGGAGAAGAGAAACCAAAGAAGAAGGTGAATATATGGGATAAGGGACAAGATCAGATATGGTTTGGGGAGAGGGTGCTCTGGTCTTTCCTTGATGAAGATTGCTGAATTGTGAACTTCCAATTGGAATAGAGCCATGTATTTTATGCCAAGAGGAGATCCAGTGAGGGACAGCACGCTCACGATAGACAGGATTGTAGGGAGAGCATTTTCTTTCTAAAGAGGCTTCGCCTTGTCCAGGACCATTCCAACCTAAAAGGGTGCCCTGAGCTCACCCTGTACGCTGAACCACCTACACCCACCAGAGCTGTAACCCTTCCCTGCCTCACATCAGCCATGGGAATAGCATAGAAGAAGAAGAAGCGTTTGGATTTATATCCCCCCTTTCTCTCCTGCAGGAGACTCAAAGGGGCTTACAATCTCCTTGCCCTTCCCCCCTCACAACAAACGCCCTGTGAGGTAGGTGGGGCTGAGAGAGCTCCGAGAAGCTGTGACTAGCCCAAGGTCACCCAGCTGGCGTGTGTGGGAGTGTACAGGCTAATCTGAATTCCCCAGATAAGCCTCCACATCTCACGCGGCAGAGCAGGGATTCAAACCCGGTTCCTCCAGATTAGATACACGAGCTCTTAACCTCCTACCCCACTGTTGCATACTATGACAGTGGGGACTAGAAGCATAAAGTTCACAGAGAAGGTAAGTGGAACTACATGCAAGGACTTAAGGAGAGGAGACAGATATGACTTCGTGGGTGACAAACTCATGCGTAGTTTATGAAAGAAGATTATTATTCAAGTCAAAAGTCCAAAAGAACAGTGCCACCACCATTTAGACACTTGAGAATTAGAATATGGAGAATAATTTTACTAATGGTTGCTGTGACGCTGAAGAAGAATCCGCAGGGAAACACCAGTCCTCACCCGGTTTTAGCCTACCTTAATGTCGGTCTCCTTGCGGACATCACAGACCGCGAAGTAAGCGTCCCCCGGGCACTCAGAATCTTGCAGCTCTCTCTGAATTGCTTGTCCCTTTTCCGCTGCAAAGTGGAAAAACAGCGCAGTTGCCAGCCAAACAAGCCTTCTAACCCTACCTTTTCTGAGTGGCTCTCAGCTTATCCCTCCATCTTCCTCTCTAGTTGTGCCCAAGCTCTAAGTGCACAGACGTTTCTAAATACACAAGGGATTTGCAAAATGCTCTGAAAACTACCCCTCCCTCCTGCCTGTTTTCTCTTTTTTTTTTAAAAAAAATATTTTTATTGATATTTCGGAATTATTACAAATTTATAATGTATACTTTATATACATCCTCCATATCTTTTTTTCCCCTTTTTCCCCTCCCCCTCCTTCTTCTTCTCTTCTTTAGATGCGCAGCAGCAGGTCCATTCTTTTCAATCTTCTTGTCCATTTTTCTTCTGTAATTCCAATTTCGTTTAGCCAGTCTTTGAATTCTATCCAAATCTCCCTCATGTCCTTTTGTTTTTCTTGCCATATTTGATTTCTTGACATTGTGTCGAAAATTTCTAATTGTATTTGCTCCCATATATATTCCAACCATTTCTGCATTGTCCAGATTTTTTTGTCCTTCCACCCCAATTGTCCATTTGGAGAAAGGCAACCTAAAAGTGGGGGAACAAAGGGCCTTTCCCCACTCGAAGCGATCCCCCCTATGCCGCGGCGCGCGGCATCCCTGGTGCGTGCCCGGGCGTCCCCACAACCCCGCGCTCTGCGCGGGGTCATCAACAGGCGCCGTTTTCTCCAGCGCCAGGGATGCCGTGCGCTGAGTGGGCGCGACCGCGGCAGCATCGGGATGGCTTCGCTGTGGCCGCCCCTGTCGTGGGGTATGCCCAAGGACCCCACACTACTTGAAGAGCGTAGCGCGGGGCTTAAGGTAAGTGGGGAAAGGCCCAAATTCCTTCTGGAGAAAACTCCTGTCTACAGGGGGAGTGGACCAAATCGATGACCGATAAGTATTCAGAACCCAGAAGGAACTGAATACTGTTGTCTATTTTCCCTTGGAGGAGTAGATATCTTCAAATTGCTTTTACTATTGACTCCTGACACCTATTTTATGAAAAATAATTTTAAGTTTTAATTCTTTAATTAGGGTTTTAGTTGTTCTGTTTTTTTAATGAACCATTTTCATGCTGCTTTATAATATTCTTAATGTGAACTTTGTAAAGCTGCCTCACAAAGTATCTCAGTAGAGGTAACTTATACATATATTTTAAACAAACCAGGGTATCCTATCAGGGGGGCACAGGTTCTATACTCACCTTCAGATGGTAATGAACAGAACACCACATTGGCTCCCCGGCGAACTGGAGGAGGGGGAGAAAAAGAAAAACAAGACAGAACTTAACGGTTTGACTCACTCACCAAGATGTACATAGCAGACCAGGTGCTCAGGAGCAGCAGCAGAAGGCCATTGCTTTCACATCCTGCATGTGAGCTCCCAAAGGCACCTGGTGGGCCACAGCGAGTAGCAGAATGCTGGACTAGATGGACTCTGGTCTGATCCAGCAGGCTAGTTCTTATGTTCTTATGTTCTTACATCGAGAGATTCCTGCCCTTGTGCCTGGAAACCGGTGTGAATTACATGGAAACCAGAGTGCGGCTAAAAACAATTAAGTATTGGATACACCTACATTTCAAGGCACTGCATGGCAATCTTATCTGGGACATACTATCTGATTTTCAACAGTCAAAATGGAATAAATTAATAATCAATACAATCAAATCTGTAGGTTTAGCTTTAGACTTACTCCTCAACTAAGAAGAACCATATATATATATATATAAGGAATTTAAACAAAGAATCCTGGACACTGAGATGCAACACTTATTTTCGCATGCCAACAAAATTTGTTCTATGTATTGTCGAAGGCTTTCACGGCCAGAATCACTTGGGTGCTGTGTGGTTCCCGGGCTGTATGGCCGTGTTCTAGCAGCATTCTCTCCTGATATTTCGCCTGCATCTGTGGCTGGCATCTTCAGAGGATCAAATCCGCAGGCGAAACATCAGGAGAGAATGCTGCTAGAACACGGCCATACAGCCCGGAAACCACACAGCACCCAAAATTTGTTCTCCTTTGAACCTCTCACCCCGAAGTATAAAATATTACCTGCATATTTTTATAATTTAATAACACCAGTTTTGAGGCGTGCATTTATGCAAGCACGAATGAACACATTGCCCTTGGCTGACCTCAGAGGAAGATATTTAAATATCCCAGCAAAGGACAGATTATGCCATTGCCCAGACAAGCAAAAAAGAAACTATAGCACACATCTTGCTATACTGTATCCGGCATAACACCCTAAGAAGAGTCTTCATTGATCCCCACCTGAATACTGATCACCTATACTCTGATAGGGATGAGACTTGTTACCTTTTAAATGATCACAGTCCAAGAAAAACCGAAGATGTGGCTAAGGCCCCTTCCGCACACGCAAAATAATGCATTTTCAAACCACTTTCACAACTGTTTGCAAGCGGATTTTGCCATTCCGCACAGCTTCAAAGAGCACTGAAAGCAGTTTGAAAGTGCATTATTCTGCATGTGCAGAACGAGCCTAAGTTTCTAGCAAAGGCATTTTATCCTAATGGTCTATAATGTTTTGGATGTGTACATATGCCAATAAAAGTCATTTGAATTTGAATTAGATTCCTGCCTTTCCTCCCAGTTGGGTCTTCAACATTTCAAAAAACAACCCACAAACACTTTGGCTCATTCCGCACACGCAGAATAATGCACTTTCAAGCTGCTTTCAGGGCTCTTTGAAGCTGTGCGGAATGGCAAAAACAGTTGTGAAAGCAGCTTGAAAGTGCATTATTTTGCGTGTGCGGAATGAGCCTTTGAGAGAAAACAAATTATTTTCAGTCTCAGGAGGGGCAACTTTCTGCAGGCCAACTTCTCCCCAAAACTTTCCCTGGTGACAAAAGCAGTCATGCCCCCATCCCCACAAAGTCTTCCATGACGATAGTTTCACAGCGTGGGAAGCTGCCATGGTTTGCAGTAGAAGAGAAGAAGAAGAGTTTGGATTTATATCCCCCCTTTCTCTCCTGCAGGAGACTCAAAGGGGCTGACAATCTCCTTGCCCTTCCCCCCTCACAACAAACACCCTGTGAGGTAGGTGGGGCTGAGAGAGATCCAAGAAACTGTGACTAGCCCAAGGTCACCCAGCTGGCGTGTGTGGGAGTGTACAGGCTAATCTGAATTCCCCAGATAAGCCTCCACAGCTCAAGCGGCAGAGCTGGGAATCAAACCCGGTTCCTCCAGATTAGATACACGAGCTCTTAACCTCCTACGCCACTGCTGCTCCTAGGAGAAGTAGGAGAAGATCTGAGAAGAGGGGAAGAAGTAGGAGAAGATCTGAGTCCGGCAAGATTTCCAGGTTTAAGTATCAGGGGCTTTGACTCTCAAATGTTTCCAGCTGTCAGATGGGAGCCTGGCATCCAGGGAGGGAGGCATAGCTGCAGCCTGGTACGGAGGAAGGGGGATGAAGTGTTGGGGAGTACTTTCACTTTGCCTAAAGAACCAAGCAGAGGAACCCAGGACCAGGTGGTCTTATCTCTTCCCTGGCCTTCAGTCTTTCACACATTCCTTCCTTTCTATGTGCTTTTGTAGTTTGGGTAGAATGTGGGAAAAGAGAAGGGGGAGGTGTTGGAGAATTGATATAAGGTGTTTAGGAAAGCCATATTCAGAATTGGCTTTCGGCCTCTTGCTGACTGTTGTCTGCCAATAAAGACTTTTGAACCGAATGGTGCAAAGTCTGATTTGAGTACAGATCTGGGGCTTGACAGCAGCCTGGAAATCTTGTTGGTCCTTCTGGTGCTACTGGACTCAAATCTTGCTTCCTCAAACCCTGTTTCTTGAATATGTGACACATTCCATTTCCTCATTATTTCATCTGCTGACTTCTTTCAGTCATGCAGACCAACAACTTGCTCCAGGAGTAAGTCTGGAGGCTAGAAAGAGGTGCCTCGAAGTCTTTCTTTTAGTGGCCCGTAAAGTCACACCTCCCCTGCATTTCTTAGAAAACCTTGAGAGTGCAAAAGAAACTCCATTCTGGTTTAATTAAAAAGCAGCCGGCAAAATCATCGCTGCAAATAGGCTGAGTTTGTTATCATGTACAGATGATTTTCATCGATGCCGAATTTTCATTTTTTCCAAAGTGTGTCACACAGATCTCTACATTTTAAATTGCTTTTTCTATACAGTAGAATGAATTCTTCTATCGGCACCTTTCCCTGATAGCACAGCTACTCTAGGGGGGGAATTTACCCTCCCTTCCTTCACCTTGATGGCCACCCCCCCAAAAAAAAACCCATACCCAAGGGACAATCTCTTCTGCCCGTGCTCATGGGCAATGCCTCCGCAGTGGTAGGAGTACAAGGCCACCATGGAAGCTTGCTGAGCAACCTTGGGGCCGGTCATACACTCTCTGGTTAGCCTACTTCAAAAGCTGCTCTCTGGCTAGCCTACGGTCATTGTGGGAGGGGAAAATGGAAAATGTGATAAGGAACAGCCGTGACTTACTATGGCTGCCATTGCTGAGGGGGAAGGGTCAGCCTCCATGGTGCTGCCTCCTCCCCCTTTGGCTTGCCAGCAGCGTGGGGTCTGGGAGGTCGTGGGCGCCAGGCAGTGACGCTTGACGCCTTGACGTCATCTTACGATAAGGTGACCAGATGGTCACCTTCACCAACCGGGACAGGCGGGTGGGCGGCCCCCCGTGCGCGCGCACACTCGCGCAGCCGCAGGAGCGCACTGCCTTCTGGGGCGCTGCCGTTTCCCACCCTGTCACAGGGCGGGAAACGGCAGCGCCCCAGAATGCCGTGTGCTCCTGCGGCCGCGCGGGAGGCTGCCGCACTGCCTTGCGCCCCAGAAGGCAGTGCGGCAGCCTTCCAAAACCCGGGACTTTGGGGAAAACCCGCAGGACGTGGGACAAGTTCGTTAAAGGCGGGAATGTCCCACCAAAAGCAGGACGGCTGGTCACCATATCTTAGGAGGTGGGGCTGGGCGGCCTATTTAAGCCTGAGCCCGGCCTCCCCGCCTCCCCATTGGCTGAAGCGTGCGTGTTGAATTTGCTGAAGCCACTTTGGATCCAAGTTGGGAGGGAAAGTGGGGTATAAATGAAGCGAATCAATAAAACAAGGAAAGAGCCCTTACTGGCACATTTCAAAGGGCCATCCAAACTATTTTCTTCCTTCCCTAACTGGTCAACCAGATCGCCTCAGGAAGCCCATGGATATTCCCTTCAACTGGAGCGGGAAATTGGAAAATCCCTTGCGCACAATTTGAAAGTACAGTCTTGGATTTCCTTTGGCTTTTGCTCATCCTGTTCAAGCCAACCGCTAATGCTGCCATCCGCACTCCCTTGAAAATTAAGAAGAAGAAGAAGCTTACAATCTCCTTGCCCTTCCCCCCTCACAACAAACACCCTGTGAGGTACGGTAGGTGGGGCTGAGAGAGCTCCGAGAAGCTGTGACTAGCCCAAGGTGACCCAGCTGGCATGTGTGGGAGTGCACAGGCTAATCTGAATTCCCCAGATAAGCCTCCACAGCTCAGGCGGCAGAGCTGGGAATCAAACCCGGTTCCTCCAGATTAGATACACGAGCTCTTAACCTCCTGCGCCACTGCTGCTCCAAATTAACAGGATTCCAAGGAATCCCCAGGTCCCACCAGGAGGTTGGCATCCCTACCCCCTGCCTCCTGCCACAGACTGAAAGTCCCAGTATCAAGAAGTGTATCTGTATTCTGGCAGACTGTTCTTGAAGAGCATTACAACAGGTTGAAATTCAGCAGGTGCAGAGAGAGGGAGGGAGACACGAGAGAGCTATAATTTCCTATTATAGTCTTGTGGCATGTCAATGGCTAATGAAAAATCTCAAGACCTTATGCTGGAAGGTAGTACTACCTTTGTCCTTTTTGAGATTTCTGGACAAACGTGCCTCTGAGGATATAAAAAGGACCTTTCCCTCTCTCCCAGTTTCTCTCCATCCCACATTAGATGAGCAAGACTTCCTTGCCTTCCTGGCAGGTTTGGCCACAGCACCTGTTGCAGCAATTCCCCTCTCCTCCATCCCCAGTTTTTTTCCATCCTTACCAAATTCTCTCACGGTGGCCAGACCAATGCCAGAGGTGCCACCGGTCACGATCACCACCTTGCCTGGGTAACGCAGCTGTGTCGCCATCTCCGCTGTTTGCCTCGGTATCTCTTAATGAATAAAATCCACGTAGAGCTTTGGCTATATAGGCTCTTGGGCGGAGCAAAGCAACTGCTTAATTGTTGTATTGGGAAGAGGGTTTGTGCCTTCGCTGTTAAGAGCAGGTTGTGGAGCATGAAAATTATTTGTTTCACAACCGGGAGAAGAAGGACGAGAGGAAGCTTTTTCAAAGAACCTATATTTACTGCAACTGATGGGTTCATTGCCAAAAGCCCTAAAGTGAAGGAGTGGTAGACAAGAGATAAAAAAGAAAGCAAGTCTTGTTGGATTCCCCGTTCATGACCTTGCTGTTGAGGATATTTCTTCTAATACAAGAGGGGTGAATGGGCTAGTGAGCCTTCCTATTCCCTCTTTGCCTCTCCCACCCATTCACCCTTTACTAAAACCACTTCCTCAATAAAATGTTTTCCCCCCATAGCATCTCTTCAAATTCAATTACACTTCTCCTCTGGGCCTTCCCTTCTAGACTCGATATAGGAGTGTTTTCTTAGAAACATTCCTTAGAAAGAGATTCAGGCTCATTCCGCACATGCAGAATAATGCACTTTCAAACTGCTTTCAGTGCTCTTTGAAGCTGTGCGGAATGGCAAAACCCACTTGCAAACAGTTGTGAAAGTGGTTTGAAAATGCATTATTTTGCGTGTGCGGAAGGGGCCTCAGTTTATAAAGGAGTCTTCTTTAAGATTTTTTTTCTTGTGATTGTTCTTCTACCTTAGGCTAAATGGCCTTGGACTGTATTGTTTTTATACTTGAAACTATCTAGAGCTGAGAAATAACTGAGAAATAACTGAATGGTTTTAATGGTTTTAATGGTTTTAGTGGATTTTAGTGTATATGGTCATTGTGACCCTTGTTGCATATTGTATATAGATTAGTGTTGTGCACTGCCCAGATCTCCTTGGGGATTGGGCGGTCTATAAATTTAAATAATAAATAAATAATAAATAAAATAAAATAAATACATCTTATTTCTTTTTCTTTATTTTTAATAACATTTTAAAATGTCAGCTGTTTGAGATTATCTGGATAAAGGACCCTGGTTCTGGTACGTTACTGGTGAGGAACCCAGCTTTGGGTAACCTTTTCACAGCTGTCCTCTTCGCTCTTCCTCCGCTCCTACTTGAAACCCTATTACAATAACATTTTCAAAGCTCTGACTGCTGGGACAGATTTGTGTACCCACTCTTAGCTGGGATCTGTGCCATAGACACCAATCCCTGGTATTAACCAGGAAGCCATTTTGTAGCAGATTCCCCAAATGATTGATTCCTTTTCTTGCGACTGTAAGGCCATTTCCGCACGGCCCAAATACGAAGCACGGCCCAAATGCCGTCCCTAAGGTGCCGTTCGCACAGGCGGCGCTGCTGAAATGCAGCAGCGCCGCCCTGGCTCCCCTCCACCTTCCCAGAGCGGTGTCAGGCCGCACCCCAAAACCTCCCTCCTGGAGGGAGGTTTTTGGAAAACAGTGTGTTCCTGCCGGCGCGGTGCAAACGGCACCGCCGGGAACACACTGTTTTCCCCGTTGTCCCCCCCACTCACCTCGTCATCCTGCGTCGCTCTACCGGACTGCTGAGACCCTCCCTCGCTGTCCTCCAACCCCTGGAGGTCAGAGGGCAGTGTGGGCGGGTCTTAGTAGTCCAGCAGGGCGACACAGGATGACGAGGTGAGTGTGGGGGATGGGGAAGAGGCGGCTCCGTGCGGGGGCCCATGCGAACAGCCCCCACCCCTCCACCGGCAGGATTCCTGCTGGTGCAGGGGTGCCCTTTCTGCAGTGCGGAAAGGGCCTAAGCCACAAATAAGTCTCTAGGGTAAAATAAATACATTCACAAAAGACCTAAAAGGGGAATGATTCCTCAGACTGAGTGCAAGCATTCCCGGGGGGAGGGGGGAAGCAGAGTGGCATCAAGGGGAGGGGGGCTTTGCCACATCCCTGAAACCAGGGTAGCTGACGAAAGAGATGCCTAATTCATAGCACATTTTCAATGTGGGTGACCTACCTGAACGTTTGGTAAACATTCTCCTGCCAATCATGACTTTAATAAAACCAAGCAAAAACATTCCCTCGTGTCATGACCTACTGAACCATAAATGAATACTTACGTTTAAAAAATCTATTTCCTCCTTGGCCTGGATTGTTATTATGAAAACCATAACTTGATCTTGATGGTTGAAACTAGGCATTCCTTTGCTTATCCATTAACGGCATCTTAGTGCGTTTATCAGTGAAGCAACATCCCCTTGTGTCGCTGATCAGGTTTAATGTACCTCACCTTGTGTGAATTTAAGCAGGATTCCCTGCATTTCTGTGATAAAAAGGTATCAGGTTTCTAAGATCTAAAGCCTCTCTTCTGGGAGGGCTGCAGCTCTCCTCCGTTTTCAAAAATCCTACCAATAATATTTCTTTGGCATCATTTACTCTTGTGGAAAGTCACTCCAATTCTCCCTATTGCTGCACCTCACCAGAAAGAGAAGGACATTAGTTGATCAAGAGGAGGAAGTTATTGCTGGCCTAAACCTGTCTCAGCAAACACTAACCATGGTTGCCGCCTTCTGACCAGAGAAGGAAAATCTAACAGAATGGGGGGAAGTCAGAGATCTGTGCCGAATGGCGGGAAGTCAGAGATCTCTGCTGAAAACAGCAAAGTCCACTTGCAAACAATTGTGCATTATTCTGCATGTGCAAAAGTGCCTTTAGAGTATTGTCGAAGGCTTTCACGGCCGGAATCACCGGGGTGCTGTGTGGAGCCTGAATAAGGCCGTTAGCTTTAGCAGGCTCTTCTCCTGATTAATTTCACCTGCATCTGTGGCTGGCAACTCAGATCCTCTGAAGATGCCAGCCACACATGCAGGTGAAAAGGCAAAAGAGAATGATGCTAGAACACGGCCATACAGCCTGGAAACCACACAGCACCCCTGGCAGTGCCTTTTAGAGCTTTCTAAGGTAAGAGATTACTGAGAGCTGGTTGCCTTCTCAGTGCATGGCAACCTAGGTATTCCCTTACGGTCCCCCCCATCCAAATATTAACCAGGGATGAATTCCTGCTTAGCTTCAGAGATCTGGACAAGCATCTGGCTAGCCTGGGCCATCCAGGTCAGGGGCAGTCCAATGTTTCCATACAGGATAGCCTTTGGGGTTCACAAAAAACCAGGACCTTGCGCTTGCTGAGGGCTGGACTTTCTACCCTTCCTCCAAGGTGAAGAAGGCAGCCAGGTGCCCGCCGGTCGAAGCTCCGCTGCGGGCATGCCGCCAACTGGAGGCTGGGGCAGGATTACACCCCTCCCCCTCGGGGATTGCAGCTGGCAGGCTTCATGCCGAGGCCTGGCCAACTGCCTGGGACCATGTGCCCCCCGCACACGGAAAGATTGGAGCCGGCATTGCTGCATGCTGGCGCTGGATATTCCTCCAGCCTCCCACCTCCCTCCCCCCAGTGAGGATCATGACCAGCATCCTGCACTCCGGAGACTCACAGCCTGCTGAGGGCTGGTACCAGACGAGGCTGACCCAGTCTATGCAGGCCACCTGGCTGGGGCTGCGTTTCCCCCCAACCCCTGGACACAGGCAGGGAGGAGAATCGCAGCCAGCAGCCTGCTTGCTGGAGGCTGAATTTCCCCCACAGCTTCAAAGGCTGGACCACCTTCCCCAGCCTGCTGGACGGCCGCTCCGGAGGTGGTTCGAAGGCCGGGCCACCTCCCCCTCACACAAGGATTCCTGCTTCCCACAGGAGGACCATGCCAGCCTCAATAAGCTGCAGAAGGTTCTGCTTGTTTCCTCATGCACTCTGGCCCCTCCTGGGGAAGCCTCGGTGGCTCTGAAGTCCAGGCTACACCATGAGGCTGGGGGGCTGCTGAAGTGCCCTGGAACTTTTGCACTCACCAAACTCAAACTTGGTGCCACACTGTTCCATTGGTGCCACACATCCCCATGGGAGCAGCTAAAGACTGTCCGAAGCTCCCATATAGGCTCCCGGCCACCCCTCCTGATGATAGCTGTCGCCGTCATGACATCTCTGATGTCCATAGTGCCACCTGCCTTCCACTCTTCTGCAGTGCAGACAAGGCGGGGCCATCCTGGCACAATAGCGGGCCCCACTTGGATTCAGGGCCACTCTTTTATATTTAATGAGATAACAGAATCCAGTTTTTCCATTACTTACAGAATGCTTAACGGAATATATGGAGTCAAGGAGAAAGAAAAGAAACGCTTGCAAACTTTTTTGCTACGATTACACAGGTTTATATATAAATACAATGTGTGAAAGATACTATATGCACCTTAAATCCATCACCTCAAGTGCAGTATATACAAGCAATTGCTTAAACATAATAAACGCCATGATACAAAAATATCATTCTTACATATCAATTGCCCCAAAAGGTCTGATGACCCTTCTTTCTATCTAGGCTTGGAGATTCGGATACAACGAATACCAGATTCGACTCAGGCATGTCCTGCACGAATCTGCACGAATCCAAATGCAACGTATTCGGGCTTTTGGGAGGTATTTTTTGGTGTTTTTTCACATTTCGGCCTGCAGGGGGCGCATTTTTAAAGGTAGCGTAGCCTGTCCTGATGATGCCTCCCCGAAGTTTACAGTGAAATTTGTTTTAGGAGTCCAGGAGATATGGACCCCCAAAGTGGGTGCCCCATCCCACATTATTTCCAATGGGAGCTAACAGGAGATGGGGGTTAACCAACTGGGAGAAGACCCCCCCCCCTCAAAAAACACAGTCCATGCACACACACCCAAGAATCCATACAGCTAAAGTGAAACACTTTAAATGTTCTGCAGTACCATGCATTTTACTACGTAAACTATTCAAAACATCACACCCCAAGAACCCCACCCAAAACACACACACACACAGGAAATCTATACACTTTCAACTGTTAGTAAAAGCCAAAGGTTCTTAAAAGCAAAAATTGGTTTGGTTACTTGCACCAAACTCTTACCCTTAATCATCTCTTCTCCACTCCTACTTTCCTACTCTGCAGGGCTGTCCCATTAGGCCAGACTCTCAATGACCAGTCACCAGAGGGAGAGCAATTTTAAGGCTGTCTTGAACAGTGTCTCAACCTCTGGCACTGAATGGGCTGTGAAGAACCATCTACCCCGCACCTACTTGCAGCCCTATTGCTTGATGAAGGAGTCTTGTGAGTTTCCACTTGCACATGCGTCAGGCTCAGAATCCACCTGGGCCTTCTTCCCAAAGCCAACTTCACCTCCACCACTGAGTATAAGGTTGAAACCAGTGCAGAAAGTTCCATCAGCGGCAAGATACAGGGCAGCCAAAGCCACTTCTTCTGGGGTCCCAAAACGTCTTATTAGCTATAAGAGTTCAAGAGAAGAGGAATAAATGTAGACCTCTGTGCTCAGCTCACGTGAGATAAGATCATGAGGTCTCAGATGCTGAATCTGTGTGGGGCAGGATTTCCTAGCAGTTGAACTTAGATTTTCTGGGTGCAGAATTCTAACATTCAGGGTTTTTGTGTTCACTGCCCTTCTTATTGTTAACATTTTAGATGCAGTAGAAGTACGGCTGGCAATTGCAGCATGGGAGATCTAGAGGAAGTCCTTGGGGAGGGACAAGTTTGGGGAGCGGGAGAGAGCTCAGTGAGGATGCTTCTACTATAGGAGATATGGAAGTTCAAGAGCATCCACCTTCTGTAGACACTCTAGGGCTTCCGTTTCTCCTGAGCACTGATCTGTGTAGCAAGAAGAACATCAGGTCCCACCATCAGGATGGCAACCTTAAGTCAAGCCATTTATCAACAGCAGCACCATTCCTGTTTCCCCACAACACACTTGCCTGAAAATCTTTGTTTTCCTGGATTGTAGCTTCTGGATTCGGGGTCTCATTTGCATTCCTTTCCCACAAGGGTGTCCAGATACTACCTGGTGAGATGCTAAAATTCAAAATGTTTAGGAATTTTTTAAAAGGTCAGGGAATCATGAAATACAATCAACTATTTCCCTGAATGAATGTGTCTGGAGAAGTGTCTCATGTATCAGTTTCCATGATGACCTCACAATTTTACACAATATATAAACTACTAGTGGGGCCCGGGCATGCGTTGCTGTGGCAATTGTCCTTCTCATCACAGTCCGCAACCCACACAGATGTCCATGCAGGTCCAATGATCCTCAGCATAGCCTTTTGGGGTGGTCAAATGGAATCCCTCTTTCCCTTTTCAATTCACATTGTTATATGGTGGTGTCTTGTTTTTTAGTATAAGGTAACCCTTTCCTTTCCACAACGTAACTGCAAATATAGTATAAGGTAACCCTTTCCTTAAGTATAAGGTAACCCTTTCCTTTCCTTTAGTATAAGGTAACCCTTTCCTTTCCACAACGTAACTGCGAATATAGTATAAGGTAACCCTTTCCTTAAGTATAAGGTAACCCTTTCCTTTCCTTTAGTATAAGGTAACCCTTTCCTTTCCACAACGTAACTGCGAATCCCGCTGTCCATGAGGCTGGTTGACACACACAGTCCTGGCTTGGGGAAGGCAGAACTGGGGCAAGGAGGCTATCCCAGTCAGGCAGCAGAGGCAGGGTGGTGAGGCGCTCAGATCGAGGCCAGCTCCCTGGGTTCGTAAAGGGCAACGTGCAAAAGAAGCTGAGCCAGTAGTGTTGGTTCAGCCATTTCACCCCGCTGGATCGTCTTAGAAGAAAAGGCAAATTCCAGCTCGCTTTTAGTAAAAAGAGAGCTGTAAGCACATGGCGTGGTGAGGAAGTGGGTAAGTGGTGGTTGGATGTGAGGAAGGGCTTAGTGAGGTGTGTGAGGATGAGCTGGATGTGTGTTGTGTGGTAGCAGTGGGTGAGGCACAGAGAGTGAAAGTTAACTGCGTGTGAGGGGGGGAACCCCACCTGACATCTCACACGGCAAAGTGTGTATGTGTTTCACTTCCACTCATATTACCTAACAGTATTGCCTATTTACCATTTTCACTGCTCATCTCTGCCCATCTGCGTGAACATCCTAAGCCCTCATTAACCAGTTTCTCCTCAGGCCACAGACAGACAGGCTTAAGCACCAACATCTCTAAGGGTGACACACCTGTTAAACATGAAGGCTCTCATGGCCTGGTGCACCAGGAAAAAGACGTTTTACCTTGCTCAGGTATGGACTTTCGGCGATTTGAAGGTCCGATTACCTGCCCAGAACAGGGAGGAGCGTCATGTGAAAATTTGGGAGCGATCTGTCCAGCTGTTTTGGTGTTTGGGGCGTGACTAACAAAGTCACTGTTAGCTTTTTATATGTATAGATGTCAGCCTGCACTCCTAATCACAAATTTCTCTATCCAATAATAATGGGACATGAGGTGCAGCCTCTGCAATCTCAATTTTTTTGTGGAAGTACTGAAATCATTGGTTTCCAGCACAAGAAAAGCAATAGTAAAAATTGAACTGCTTTTTTAAAAAATAATGATTATTGCTTCCTTCTTTCAACCCTCTTCTCAGTTCTGCAACTAACCAATCACTTGACTCCAGTACAACTATAATATATTTCACCAAACAATCTCCGCTGGGATTCTGTAAACAGAATGGTGGTGGTGGACATAACAGAATGGTGGGAGACTTACAGCCAGGTTGCAGAATGGTGGGGGTCTTACAGCCCAATCCAGAGGGCACAGGCAACCAGAGATGGTACAATTGCCACACCGCTGTGCCACATTCAGAGGGCTTCCACGTAGCACAGAGAGCCAGGCAGCAACATGCCAGAAACTCCCTGGTCAGGTGAAAGTCCTCCATAGCTCAAAATGGACTTATGGCACTCCTCAAATGGTGACTGAGGGCTAGCAGAACAGGCGATCTCTTTCAGATGCCAGTGCATGCCTTAGCATTTGTTATGTTTCTCCATCTATAAACTTTTATTTCTTTTCCAGCAAAAAAATCCTTTGCCTAAAAAAAAAAAAAACTCCCACTCGCGCCATGGAAGCTTGTTGGGTGACTTTTGGCCCAGTCAGCATTCTCAGCCTTCCTTCAATTCTGGCAAGACCTCAAAGGAACACCAGGGGCATGACGTGGAGGAAAGCAATGGCAAACCACCTCCAGAAATCTCTTCCCTTGAAAACTCTAAACCCATAAATCAGCTGTGACAATAACAACTGAGAGCTCCTGGCGCTGGGGTAAAGGTTAGGAGGACCTGTCTTTCTTCCACGAAATTATCCTGCCAAAGGCCACGTAGATCAAGAGTTCTGTATGGATAATAATCTCTCTTACCAGTTGACTCGGACTCCGTATTTGCTCTCATCTATGGCCAGAGTTTTGGTCATTGCAATAATCGCACCCTGCAAGGGAAACACACAACAAGCGTGGTTGCCAACTGACCGTAAATGTCTTGGTCTCCATTTATGCCTTTGAGTACAGTCTGATATGCATAAATAATGTGGATGTCAATAACGCTTTCAATCAAGGAAGTTATTAAGTTTCCACTAAAGAGGCTGGATATTTTTCTCAAGGCCTCTTGGAAGCCCTGCTGATGGCAGGAGAGAACGTACAGAGGCTGACGTTCTCATCCATCAACACTTGACTTTCAGTCCCTGAGTCATCACTATCCCTGGAAGACCCGTTTGTAATGTGCAGAGGAACTGAGAAGACCTCAGTGGGAGGGGCAAGCAAGTGGTCAGCTATAATTTATTTATTTATTTGTTTGTTTGTTTGTTTGTTCCACTGTTATACCGCCCTCCCCCAAAGGGCTCAGGGCGGTGTACAACCCAACAAACCATAAAACAGAATACAAATTTAAATTAAGACTTAAAATGCAGCATTCAATTATCAAACCAATTTAAGTTTAAAATAGATGGCATCCGGCTATTAAAACTCCTCTTAAGAGAGGGACAGTGGGTTTTAGAATGTTTCTCAGAATGTTTCAGGCACCCACATCAGCAGCTGGTCTCCCCAAAGGCCCGGTGGAATAGCTCAGTCTTTCACAGGCCCCCCAAGTGAACTCATTAAGGTCTAGAGGAACTCATTAAGGTCTAGAGGAACTCATTAAGGTCTAGAGGAAGGTCTAGAGGCATTCCACCAGGCAGGGGCCAGGGCCGTAAAAGCCCTGGCCCTGGTGGAGGCCAGCCGCATCATAGAGGGGGCGGGGATCACCAGCAAATTGGCCCCTCCTAGCTAGCAAGGTAGCAGCCTGCTATCTTTCTCTCTTTCCTATCCTAAATGGAGTTCCTAATAAACATTTACCTTTTACTTTTTTAATCAGTGCGCGCTAATCTGCTTCTCCAAGGTACAATAAAATGATAGTTTTCATTGTACCTGCTATTATTTTTATAGTTTGGAACTTTTCAGAACTTCATCTGCTTTTCAAGATACTATTAAAGGCACGAGGGTAGAAACCTTAAAAAAATTAGCAACCATTTTGTCTGTGAGTCAGCCTTACCTTGCTTAGGGAATACGTCACTCTGTTTTTCAGCCCAATCACACCAATAATACTGGCCATGTTGATGATGTTTCCTCTTGTTTCCCGTAAGTAGGGCAGCGCATACTGTTCACAAAACACGACAAGAAAAAATGTGCCTGATCTCAAAACAGAAATTCATGAAGCTACCATATGTTGGACTCAAACTATTATGTTAACACAGCTAGCTTAACATTGCCTGTTGGCACAGAAACAGCAAGTAGAAATTCTTGCAGCTGGAGATGGCAAGGTGTAAAGCAAGCCCTCGAGTGTTGCGCCATAGACCTTGCGAATCATTTTGATTTAGGCTGCAGAGAACCGACACAGGTAAAGCATTGCACCTTTGAGTGGTATAGATTGACTACATCACTTTCAACCCTGGATGAAGCCAACTGACCTCAGGGAAAAGGGAAACTCCTTGCAAGTTAGAGACACTCACCTTTGATGCTAACAAAATGCTCAGAGTGTTGAGTTCCATGACGTTGCGGACGTCTTGGGCAGTCACATCATCTATCTTGTCAATTCTAGCTGTTTGCAAGAGGATATACAATGGAAGTGTATTTCACAGAGGCAAAATCCACAAAGAGCAAAAGATCCCATCACTATACCCTGGAACATCAAAGTCCACAAGCTAACTAATCTTGAAGTGAAGAAAACCTTCCTTGGGAATGTGTTAATGCGGGAGATGTGTGGCTTCAGAGAAGGGAGTCCTAAGACCTTCATACAAACATGTTATATGATAAGGGCACTGTCATTTCTTTACTTCCTTCAGAAAACCTGTAGAAGATATAGTTCCTGAACTAATGGTTGGATAAGTTCATTCCGCTTACTGAACATACAAGAAACACCCCTCATCCCACTCTATACGCCTAATAAACAGCTTTTGTTGTTGTTACTCACGCCTAACCGTCCGAAAATCTCGTGACTCATCTCCAGCATTGTTCACCAAGCAGGTGTCGAGGCAATTCCATAACGCTCCAGAGTAGCCGAAATCAACCTCTGCAGGAACAGGGATGAAAGTGTTCTCAGACGGGACAATATTAACAACGGGTCAAGAGCCCTGTCCAGACTGACAAGGCCCTGCCACCATCTACAACTGCCCTGATTGCCACGTGCGTCTCGAGAGTTGAGAGCAAGACCAAGAAGGCTGGGTAGAAAAGGAGCCACAGGGAAGAGAGGAAAAGAAAACCAAAGAAGGTGAATCTATATATATAAAATGCTAAATACCACTGACTTATCAACAGAATTCAAAAAACTACCAAACCACACACATGAAATTTGGCACACCTGTTCCTTATATACTCCCCGTGCTCACTGCTAAGAAAGGATTTCCAAAATATTAACTTCCACTCAATTTATTACCTATTTACTGTATCTACTGCTCATCTCTGGGCCATCTGCGTTAACATCATTCTAAGGGCAAACCAACCGGCCAGTACACAGACATGTTAGCAATCGCACCATTCTAAGGAGTGACAGTTAAACACAACCAGCTTCATGCTGTCCTTCACCAAGGTGTGCCAAATGCACTCTAACACTGCCCTCTACAATGCATGTGAACTCTATCCCTTCTGCTGAAACTGCTACAGGGAGACTAGGGAATTAAACGATGAAAGTGCTTTTACACACTGCATTAGAAAAAGACAATAACTACAGGAAGCTGCTTGCAAAATATGCAAAAAGCAAAACTCCATCCAGTCCACATTGTACAGGCTGAAAGCAGGAATATGCTGCATGTCGCCCCCCCAAAAAGTTCACAAACAGGCTGCAAAGAAGTATGCTGAATGCCACCCCAACGTTAACAGACAGGGTTGTGAAAAAAGTACTCCTCCACTACAGCCAAATACTATCAAAATATATTACAAACCACACTATCACCTTGGACTACTAAACATTTTGTTGAGTTTTGCATATGGACATCAGGATTGATTACTGTGGAGACAAGTTTACTGCTTCTCGGCCTCCAATCACCCTGTGCTTGGTGTATGCGTGCTCTGAAGTGGCGGGATGAGTCCCCAAGGAATGTGCTGCAGTGGCAATATAGTCCAACTCCCTGCCCTCCAACCCTACCCTGAACCTCTTCACAGCCTTCTCACTCATCATCATCCAATTGCAGAACACATCCTTTCTCAAGCATCCCGAAAATATAACAGCTGCTTCCACATGACGTCTTTTTACTTGGAGCCCACCAAGTAAGGGAAAGAGAGGCAGCATAACACATTGCATTAGAAAAAAAGAAGACAACTACAGGAAGCTGCTGCAAAATATGCGAAAACAAACCCATCAGTCCACAGACAGGCTAAGGAAATATTCTGCATGTCACCCCAAAGTTCACAAACAGGCTGTGATGAAGTATGCGGAATGTCACCCCGAAATTCATAGACAGCCTGCAATGAAGTATGCGTAGCTAAGCACGAGTGCCCTGCTAGTATATAGTATAAGGGACAAGATCAGATTTGGTTTGGGGAGAGCGTGCTCTGGTCTTTTCTTGATAAAGATTGCTGAATTGTGAACTTCCGATTGGAACAGAGCAATGTATTTTATACCAAGAAGAAGATCCAGTGAGGGACAGCAAGCTCATGATAGACAGGATTGTAGGGAGAGCATTTTCTTTCAAAAGAGGTTTCTCCTTGTCCAGGAAGATACCAACTTAAAATGGTGTCCTGGGCTCACCCTGGATGCCGCACCCCCTACCCCCTACCATACCACACAGCTGTGACCCTGCCCTGTCTCACACATGCCATGGGAATGGCATACTATGGCAGTGAGGACTAGAAGCTTAAAGTTCACAAAGAAGTTGAAGTGGAACTAAGCATGAAAGAACTTTAAGAAGAGGAGAGAGATACATGACTTCCACAGGTGACAAACTGATGCTTAGTTTATGCAAGGAGAGCATTATTCTCAAAGGAAAAAGAAGAACAATGTCACCACCATTTGGACACTTGGAGGAATTAGGAATATGGAGAATAATTTTACTAATGGTGCTATACAGTGGACGCGAAGAAGAATCCGCATCGGAAAATAATTTCACCAGTCCCCACCCAGTTTTAGCCTCCACCTTAATGTCTGCTCTCCTTATGTGACATCACAGGCACCTCGAAGCAAGGCATCTCCTGGGCACCCCTGGAATCCTGCAGCTTCTCTCTGAATTGCTTTCCCCTTTTCCTCGGGCTGCAAAGTAGCGGGAGGAACAGCACAGTTGCCAGCCGTAACAAGCCTTCTAAACTCCAGCCTTTTATGGGGGGGGGGGGCTTTCAGCTTCTCTCTCCATTTTTTTCTCTTCTAGGGTCAGGGGTAGCAGGAACCTGCGGCTCTCCAGCTAGTTCAGGAACCAGCCATTCTATCAGCCCCACCAGCATGGCCAATTGGCCATGCTGACAGAGGCTGATGGGAATTGTAGTTCCTGAACATCTGGAGAGCCGCAGGTTCCCTACCCCTGCTCTAGGTGTATCCAAGCTTTAAATACACAAAAGTTTCTAAATACACAATGCATTCTTCTCCCTCCTGCTTGTTGTCTCCATTTGGAGAAAGGCAACCTAAAAGGGCTGAAGCAGAAACTAAGGCCCCTTCCACACACGCAAAATAATGCATTTTCAAACCACTTTCACAACTGTTTGAAAGTGGATTTTGCCATTCCGCACAGCTTCAAAGAGCACTGAAAGCAGTTTGAAAGTGTATTATTCTGTATGTGCGGAATGAGCCTAATACAATGGGGAAACAAATTCCTTGTGGAGGCAACTCTACAGTTGATCACTGGAACAGGGAAACTGGACCAAGTTGATGACTGATAAGTAATCAGAACCCAGAAGGGACTGAACATTGTTGTCGGTTTTCCCTTGGAGGAGTAGATCTTTTCTAATTGCTTTTACTATTGACTTCTGAAACCTAGTTTGTGAAAATAATGTTAGGTTTCAACTGTTTAATTTGGGTTTTAGTTCTTTTTTTTTTGATGAACCATTTTCATACTGCTTTATAATATATTGTCGAAGGCTTTCACGGCCGGAATCACTTGGGTGCTGTGTGGTTTCCGGGCTGTATGGCCGTGTTCTAGCAGCATTCTCTCCTGACGTTTCGCCTGCATCTGTGGCTGGCATCTTCAGAGGATCTGCTTTATAATATTCTTGATGCGAACTTTGTAAAGCTGCCTCATGAAGGATCTCAGTAGAGGGAACTTATACATATATGTTCATGGTTCTAGACTCACCTTCGGATGGTATTGAACAGAAGACCACATTGGCTCCCTGGCGAACTGGAGGAGGAGGAGAAACGAGACCGAACTCAATGGTTTGACTCACTCACCAGGATGTACATCAAGAGATTCCTGCCTTTCTTCCCAGTTGGGTTTTCAGCCTTTCAAAAAAAAAACCCAGTTCTTTCCATTCCTTACTTCAAATTCTCTCCTACGATCGGCCAGACCTCAATACCAGAGGTGCCACCGGGTCACAATCACCACCTTGCCCGAGTAACGCAGCTGTGTCGCTTTTATCTCCGCCGCTTTGGCCTCAGTGTCTCTTAATGAATAAAATCCCACAAAATCCATTTTCGTACACTTATAGACTTCTTGGGTGGATCATCAATGCAACTGCTTAATTGTTATGCGTTGGGAGGAGGGTTACCTGTGGCTACCTTTGCTGAGAATAGGATTGTGGAGCATAAAAGATGTTTGTTCCAGAACTGGGAGGAGGAGAAGAAGGATGGGAGGAATCTTTTTGGAAGCACCTATATTCACTGCAACTAATGGGTTCATAGCCAAAAGCCCTAAAGTGAAGGAGTGGCAGGCAGGAGATACAAAGAAAGCAAGTCTTGTTTGATTCCCCAACTGCCAGCCCGGCCAGCTGTTGAGTATTATTTACTGGCTAATATGAGAGGGATGGGCGGGCTGGTGGGCCCTCACTTTCCCTCTGTGCCTCTCCCACCCATTCACTCTTTACAAAAATCACTTCCTCAAGAAAGAAGCGGACCAGACTTACCTGGTCCACCATTGCCGCCGGGGGAAGTATTTCGCTAAGCCTCCTCCCTTCCCCTCTCCCGCCAGGCCGCTGTGCCACTGGGCTGCTCTGTGCAGGCGCTGGGAGGCGCAGCCCATTGGCTGTGGGGGCTAGCTGAAACGCAGGGTCCTGACGTCAGGCTAATTCCGTCAGCCACTACAATCACCTTTATAGGCTGGAAGGGCTACATGTCGGCCTTCTTTTGCCTAAGCCGTCAAGGTTTGCACATGTGGGACTGATTCTTGGCCAGGTTAGCTGCCTGCTAAATCCATTTTGGAAATCCACCCTATGAGGTTTGGGGTGGAGCAAGCCAGTGCTCTTACCGCCCAGGCGTGGGCTGAGCTGGCTTGCGCCCCACAGCGAATGGGGGGAGATTTTCAGGCAGCGGTCTACTGCCCATCTGATATTTCTTCCTCATTGCCGTTATTCTCATTTCCTCAAACACGCAGGTTTGAGGAATCCCTGGGTTTGGGGGACAGCCTTCTGGGCTGCCCACCGCAAGGATCAGACCCCATGCTGCGCCTTGCACTCGCTATTCTGTTAAGCCAATAAATTTATGGCAATGGCCAATTTTTATACCACAAATAAAGTGTTTTGTCTTTTGTAACTGTTGCCTTGTTTGGTTCATACTGCAAGCTATCTCTCCCTCTGGTAAGTAAAATGTTTGCCCCCATACCAGGAACGTCAGGAAAAAAAGGGGGGGTTCTCGAGTTCAAACCCCTCCCATTACATGCTTGAAACAACGCATGGACTGGGACAGCCGGAAAGCCCTCAATCACCAAACCCACCCGATAAAAAAATTTATACCTACGTCACTGCCCCTTACCATCAAATCAAATTCAATTACAGGCCTTTCCCCACTCACCGTTTGCTGCACACTACTCTTGCCAAGTAGCGCAGCGTCCAGCGGCACTCCCCACTACAGGGGCAGCCGCATAATGCAGCTACCCCGTTCTGCCGCCTTCAGCCTTCTCAGCGCACGTCATTTCTGGCGCTGCTGAAAACGGCGCCTTTTGATGACCCCCGCGCAGAGCTGCGGGGCAGCGTGTAAAGCCCGGGAACACAACCCTCATGCTGAAAAGGTCCACACCGGATGAAAATGACGTCATTTGTAAAAGTGGGGAAACGGCCTACATTTCTTCTCTGCTGGGCCCTCTCTGCTAGACTTTCCTTTGGTACAGGTGTAAAATTTCAATACTGGCATAATCCTTGGACAGTTGTTTTGTGAAAAAAAGGCAAGGGAATTAACTGAGGTGTAGGACGGGTCATTCCAGCCCCATACCACTCTTCTGCTTCCTTTTGGTGCCGAGATTGGGGAATCTTGAATGTCCTCACATCTGAACTCTCCCCAGTGGCCCCCTCCCTGGCTGCACTACTCATCGGCCGTCTCCGCCCCGCCACGGTAAGGGTTGGGCTTAATGACATGACGCCGACCCAATTTCTCTGGGACCGGCTCGGCATGAACGTGTCCCAGAACCTCCCGCCAGATCACTGCATTCGGCGCTGCGCCGCTACAGGTCGACACTACGCAGTTTTGCTCTCCGGCATCAAGCCACAACAGCCGAGGTTGGGACACGCCTCCTGCCCTGCGTGACTTCTCCAGAGCTGCTGGTGGCAGAGGGGTGTGTCCTGCCTCGGCGCCGCGAGGGGGGGTCGGAGAGCAGTGAAGTAACTTAATGGGACACGGGTGGAGGGAAGGAGCATTGGACCCCGCCAGCCGCCGCATCCGGAGACGGGCAGCAGCTCCAAGCCGCCGTTTGCCATAAACCCGGCGCTTTTGCCGTCACTCTGTGGCTGCCGCATTTTGCCCGTGTGGCAGCGTGGGCCAAGTGGGCGCTGGCCAGGGACGGGATATGGAAGTCATCGGGAGGTGGAGCCGCTGGTGAGAGGAGGGCACCTGTGGCTTCACAAACTGCCCATGATATTTCCTCCTTCCCCTTCTAAGGTGGGAACTCCCACTGCTATGTAAGAGCAGGTGGCCAGCTTCTGTGTCATCATCATAAGCATTGCCAGGACCCATCCTTTAGCACTGGGCAAGCAGATGCCCAGGGATGCCCAGTGGGAACTGGGCTTATTTACTGTGGGAGGTGGTGATGTGGACAGCAACCCAATTTCCCTGGCTACACCCATCTCCACCCCTGGGCTGGCTCTGATAGGTTCTGCTTTGGCTCCTACTGCCAGGCAGCCCCTGATTGGGTTCCTTGATCTCCAGACAACAGAAATTCTAGTTTCCCTGCAGGAAATGGCTTGCTTTGGAGGGTATCCTCTCTAGCATTAGTAATTCTCAGAGATCCATCCCTGCCAACAAAAAACCTGCCTTCCCAGCACTTCATATCCCACAGATGCAGCAGACTGCTAAATGATTTGTACCCATTGGTCTTAAACCTGGTTAGCATAAAGCAAAGGTGTGTTGCCACAATGAGGCCAAGCCAGATGTTCAAATGCTTTGCCATCAGCTGCACAATAGGGATGCTTCTGTAATATACCCCCCCACCCCACCACCCCAGAGAGAGGAGTTTGTTTCTCTGTCAGGAAACTCTTTGAGCACATGTTCTGTTCCCATTTTGTCCAAAATATTCTCTGCTCAGAGAGTAAGTGGCTGCTCCTGCTTATCCAAGACAAATGGCCCTGGCTTCCTGGTTTAACTATCGCAAGGTGACTCCTTTGGAACAGTGACGATCCTCTTATTGTGGAGAAGATGACTCAGTTTTTGTTACCGGTTCTGGCTCCATGAGTTATATATTTATGCATGATCAATTCTGAGTGCCTAATAAAGGTTTTGTTTGTTTATACACCCAAAGATCACCTGGAATTTTCCAACCTCCCTAGACTGCTTTTTCACTGCACAGTGTTGCTCTGATATCTGGCTTACCCTTCATACATGAAATCCTTTAGGCAGCAGAAACTGCCAGAGATCTGGAGAATCAGATTTTCCAAGATGCCCAAGAGTTCTGATCTGTAAATGGAAGCCTCATATTGTTATACCCTCATGTCCCCCCCACAACCCAATTCCATGTATTGTATTACTGAGAGCTAATCAAGCTGTCGCTAAATGGCAGGCTGTTGCTTCATATAAAATGAGGGAGGATACCGGCTGCATGATCATGACCTCTTCAGGATCTTCTTCTGCCTTCATCAATGTGTAGCACAAAATGAGAGTATTTGCAGATTACTTCTATTGTCTCGAACACACTGTAACATGTAAAACAATGTTTATTGTTCTAATTCCTGGTCAAAATGGGTTCTAGATGAGCCAATTCTATAGAAATCCTCTGACACCTATTTTAGAAAGAGATTCAATTCTGGAGTACAGGATTCTTCTTAAGACTTGTCCCTCATGTGGTTGATCTTTTCTGCCTTAGGGCGGAATAGCCTTGTAGGTTGCATTTTATACTTTGGAACTCTGCTTGGAAACCTGTCTAGAGCTGGAGGAAGAAGAAGAAGAAGAAGAAGAAGCAAGAAGAAGAAGAAGAAGAAGAAGAAGAAGAAGAAGCTAAAGAAGCCAGCCAAAGAAGAAGAAGAAGAAGAAGAAGAAGAAGAAGAAGAAGGAGGAGGAGGAGGAGGAGGAGGAGGAGAGGAGGAGTGAGGAGGAGAGGAGTGGAGGAGGAGCTTTGGATTTGAGATTTCCCCTTTCCTGTAGGGAGGACTTCAAAAGGGCTTACATACTTTCCTGCCCCTTCCCCCCTCACAACACCCACCCTAGAGGGAAGCGGGGCTGAGCATGAGTCTCCGAAAAGCTGGCCATGCTGACAGAGAGGCTGGGATGGGAATTGTAGTTCCTGAACATCTGAGAGAGCCAAGCAGGTTCCCTACCCCTGGACTAGCTCAAGATCACCCAGCTGCTGAGTGTGTGGGAGTGCAATGGCAGCTTCTAATTCTGAATTCTTGATAAGCTCCCACGGGTCAGGCGGCAGATGGAATCAAACTCGGTTCCTCCACCTGTTTCTTAACCCTACTAATGCCTCACCAGGCCCCTGATATTTTCTATTTCTTTTTATGCTTAATGTACCTTTAAAATTCCCAGCTGTTTCAGAGCATCTGAATAAAGAGGCTAAATCTTGGTGCCACACACATTGGTAAGGCACCTTTTTTCACAACTGTTCTCTTAGCTTTTTTACCCTGTTCTTTACTTGCAGCCCTATTGTCACTTTCTAGGTTTTATAGGCCCTGTGAGTTCTCACCTGCACCTGAGCTAGCCTCCAGAATCCACCTGGGCCTTCTTCCCAGTTTTCATTTCAGCCTCCAATTCACTGACTACCAGGGTTGAAACTAGTGCAGAAAAAGTTCCAGCATCAGGCAAGATACAGTGCCTAAGGTTTTATCTCTTCTGTGGTCCCCAAAACGTCCCAGCAATAAAAGAGTTCCAAGAGAAGAGGGATACTGCTCACTTTTAATGCTTCAGCTCCAAGTGAGATAAGATCATGAGGGTCTCAGATGCTGAATCTAGGTGGGGCAGGATTTCTCTAGTGAGTGGAATCTTAGGAATATCTGAGGGGCAGAATTCTGACATTCTGTGTTTGTATTCAGGCCCTAATGTTCTTTCTGTGGCTGTCAATGTTAAGATGCAGTAGAAGTATGGCTGCAAATTGCAGCATGGGAGATCTAGAGGAAGTCCTTGGGGAGGGACAAACTTGGGGAGGGAGGGAGAGGCCTGAGTGAGGATGCTTCTCTTAGTTGTCAGAGATATGAAAGTCCAAGAGCATCCACCTTCTGGTATACACTCTAGGGCTTCTGTTTTCTCCTATACACTGGTCTGTGTAGCATCCAGGATGTCAAGCCAACTTAGACCTGCAACCCAGTCCAAGCCATTTATCAGCAGCAGCACCGGCCCTCTCAGCCTCTGGCCACAATACACTCTAATAAGGCTCTGATAACTCTTTGAGTTCCCTTGTGAGCTGCTGCCCTCTGGATTCAGTGTGACTGACGGCATTCCTTTCCTAACAAAGTAAAGCTAAGCATACTATGCATGCTAAAAATCAAAAATGTTTAAATTCTTTTGGCTTAAAAACTTGTGGAATTCAAGGAACATGACAAAATATTTCCCAAAATGGATGAGCCCATGAGAAGCCGCCTTCTTCCTAGAAATGAACTGGGGCTTCCATGATGACTCCACAAACTTTTGGCCACACTATATAAACTATACACTCCTTATCACTTATTTCTCTATATAAGGACAGAACATCCTAGTTTTCAGTAATCTCAGTTTTTGGGGGAAGTAACAACTCCTTGATTTCCCGCACAAGAAAAAGCAGTAGCAAAATCTGTATCCTTCAAAAAAAAGATTATTGAGTTTCCTCCCCTGCCCCCCAGCTGTGTGGAATAATCATCACTTGAGGACCAGTACAACAACGTAAATCTTTCCCCAAACCATCTTCTCTCTGGACTGCGTAAACAGAACAGTGGTGGACTCACACCCCGATCCCAGAGGGCACAGGTGGCGAGCCGCAGAGGCGCACCAACGTTCCTCAACACTGTGCCATGTTCAGGGGCCTTCCAGGCAGCACAGAGAGCCAGGGCAGCAAATGCTAGAAACTCCCCGGCCAGCTGAAATCTACCCCCCACAGCCTGTAAAATGGATCTTATGGCACCCAAAATGGGGATTCGAGGCCGCAGAACAGGTGATCTCTTTCACGCCAGCCGCATCTCTATCATTGGTTATCTTACTCCATCTATATGTATTTATCTTGAGGTTATCCTTTCTTTGCTTTTAAAATTTCACGCTTGCATGTAAGTGCGTTTTGTTGCTTTTGTTCTATTTAAGCGAATAAAAGGCTTTGGCTCGTTTTGCAATAAAGACGACAAACTATTCTAAATGAATGGAGTCTGGAGGAGAAGAAGAAGAAGAAGAAGAAGAAGAAGAAGAAGAAGAAATAATAGCTGAAGAAGAAGAAGGAAGAAGGAAGAAGAAGGAAGAAGGAAGTTCATTCTCGTTCACCAAATGACAAGAAACACCCTCATACCACCATATGCCCATAAACAGCTTTTGTTAGCACAACTTAAAACTGCAAGTCTAGATTTTATCGAGGAAATATTCTGCACCTAGAAGGGTCTGGGAATACGGTTGCCCATTTTCCCTGCCAGGAGTGAGTAGATCTTTTTTCAAATCACTATTGAGTTCTCCCATCTATTTTGCAGTACCTAGTTCTAGGTTTTAATCGTTTCAATTGGGGTACAAGTTTGTGTTTTTTAATGAACTATTTTCTGGATGCTTTGGCATGCTCTTAAGGTGAACTTTGTGTTTTCGCTCTAGAAGAGCTCATCATATCCCCCCTTTCTTCCTCCTTGTGAGAGACTCAGGCGGGTTAATAGTCTCCTTGCAGGTTCTCTTCCCCTCACATAACAGTATTTCTTCTTCCAAGAAACGGGTCCGTTTCCACGACACCCCTACTCTGAACACACGGTATTCTCTGTCACCCTTCACTGTTAACATCTCATTTCTCTGGCATGGGCGATAATAAGATACGCAACGCAGCCCTCTGCAATCTCAATTTTCGGGGTTAACAAATCACGGGAGCCTAGTACAAGAACAAGCAACAGTGAAACTTTTATCAGTTTTTTTGAAATAATAATGATGATTGCTTTCTCCCCAGCCCCAACCTGGGTTTTACAAGAATGGTTATTTCTGCAGTTCCTTTGTTTTGAGCGCAGCCAGCTGCCCCATTCAGAGGGGCTTCCCAAGCAGCTACACAGAGGCAGGCAGCAAATTCCAGAAGCTTCCCGCTGGGACCAGCTGAGAAGCCTCTCCAGTGAGGCCTCAAAATGCGACTTATGGCACCCAAAGGCTGGCAGCCGTGAGGGGCTACGCAACAGGTGATCTTTTTTTGAATGCCAGCTGCGTCCTTATTTCTATTGCCATTATCTTTTACTCCATCTATATACTTTTTATTTCTTTTCAGCAAAAAGCCTTTGGCTATAAAACCCCATTCATCGCCGGCTACGAGGGAGTTTGTTGGGTGACATACTGGCCCAGTCGCGTGATCCTCTCAGCAGCCTCAATTCTGGTTAGAGACCTCAAAGCGCGAAATACCAGTGGAGGGAGAAGTAATGGCAAACCACCTCCTGTAGAATCTCTGAAAACCCTCCACGCATAAGTCAGCTTTGACTTTGACGGACCAACAATAGCAACTAAAAGTTCCTGGCGTTGGGGTATGGAGGACCTGTCTTTCTTCCCATGAAATATCCTGCACCGCGAAGGACAATGTAGATCATAAGTTCTGTGTGGATAATAATCACTCTTACCAGTTGACTCGGACTCCATATTTGCTCTCATCTATGGCCAGAGTTTTGGTCATTGCAATAATCGCACCCCTGCAAAAGGGAAAACAATAACAACAAGTATGGTTAAGCCAACTGACTGTATAAATAACTTTCGAGTACAAGTCTGATATGCATAAAAGTGAAATAGTGGTTTCTTAAAGTTAATACATGGACGTGGAAATAATGCCTGCAATCCAGGAAGCTCATTAAGTTTCCACTAAAACAGAGGCTGGTTATTTTTTCTTAAGGCCTCTTGGAAGTTCCCTGCTGAAGGCAAGACAAGAAGGAATGATATAGAGCCAGATCTTCTCACCCATCAACACTTGACTTTCAGTCCCTGAAACATCACTATCCCTGGAAGACCTGCTTCTAACGTGCAAAGGAACTGAGAAGACCCCGCAGTGGACAGGCGAGTGGTCAGCTAGAGAGGGCTAAATTTAGTGACCCTCCATCCTTTTGTGGTCACCTCTTGTTTCGTCCTTAGATCCTTTGAGGGTCTGAATGCTGTCCAGTATGTTGAGGGTGCTTAATGTCTGGATCTTCGCCCAGTCCCTCAATGAGTCACTCTCTAGGTTGCTGGAATCTTTCTTTCCTCTTCTCTTTCTCTCTGTGCTAGCAACTGCTTAGATAACGTAGAGTGGGCCAGTTTCCCCACTCCCAGGGATCCCCCCTATGCACTTAGCTGCCAGCATCCCTAGCGCTTGGCGCCCGAAGTCTGCCCACGACCTTGCACATTGCAAAAGGTGTTACCTTTACAATAGCGCCAGGGATGCTGCGATGCTGAGGGGGCGTGAGCAGCGGCAGCGTCCGGGCGGCTAAGGCGTTGTCATCACACGCCCCTGTCCGTGGGAGTGCCCGGGGACCCCATGCTACTTTGAAAGAGAGGTAAGCCTTGAGAACTTAAGGTAAGTGGGGAAAGGCACCTCTGGCCATCCCCAGGGAAGGGTTAGGGTTAGGGTTAGGGTTAGGGTTAGGGACTTTTGCTTTCCTCCACTTTTCCTGCTTTTACTTTACTTACTAAGGGGCAGGAATGGAAGGGGGCAATAGAGGGAATAAAGCTAAGGGTTTTGGGGCTCAGTGTTCATTTCCGTAAAGGCTTCTGGTTGATGAAATCCAGAGTCTGCCATTGAATGGGATTGCAGACCTGACAAAAAAACACGAACTTCTTCTTGCTAGCAAGGTAGCAGCCTGCTACCTTTCCCCACTTTTCTATCCTAAATGTCGCTTCTTCATAAACATTTACCTCGTCATCCGCTTTTAATCCAGTGTTTTAGCTCCTTCTCTGTGCAGTCAATGTTAGTTTCATTGCACCTGCTATTATTTTTTATAGCTTGGAACTTTTCAAAAACTTCTATCCTGCTATTCAGTTGATACTATTAAAGACACACGCGGGTAGAAAGCTTTCAGGGGAAAAAAAAATTGAAACAATCATTTCATTAAGTGGGGTCAGTGATTTCACATATCTTGCATGGAGAATATGACATTCTTGGGTCCTTCGCCCAATCATACCAGTAATACTGGCCATGTTGATGATGTTTCCTCTCGTTTCCCGTAAGTAGGGCAGCGCATACTGTGCACAGAACACAAAGAAGAAGAAGAGTAGAAGAGTCTGGATTTATATCCCCCCTTTCTCTCCTGCAGGAGACTCAAAGGGGGTTACAATCTCCTTGCCTTTCCACTGCTTTTACAACAGTTAACACCCTGTGTGAAGTGGGTGGAGCTGAGAGAGTCTCCAAGAAGCTGCATGAAGCTTGCAAAGGTCACCCAGCTGGTGTGTGTGGGAGTGTGCAAGGCTAATCTGAATTCCCCAGATAAGCCTCCACACGCTTCAGGCAGCAGAGCCGAGGAGGAATCAAACCCGGTTTCTCCAGATTACATACACCCATGAGCTCTCTCACCAGCCTCCTACGCCACTGCTGCTCCCAAAGAGAAAAAATGTGCTGGATCTCAAAACAGAAATTGATGAAGCTGCCAAATGTTGGAGTCAGACTATTATGTTAACACAGCTAGCTTAGAATTGCCAGTTGACAGAGACCCTTTAAAACACAGCAAAGTAAGAAAATCCTGCAGCTGGAGATATGGTAAGGTCCCAAAGGAGATCCCTCAGTTGTTGAGCCATAGACCTTGCACATCCGTTTGATTTGGGCTGAAGAAATACAGGTAAAGCATTGTACCTCTCAATCATATACCATTCCAAGAATTTTTTCTACTTGATGCCCTCAACTCTGGATGAAGCCAGCTGCCCCCAGGGAAAAGGGAAACTCCTTGCAAGTTAGAAACACTCACCTTTGATGCTAACAAAATACTCAGAGTGTTGAATTCCATGGCGTTGCGGGCATCTTGGGCAGTCACATCATCTATCTTGTCAATTTTAGCTGTTTGCAAGAGGATATCAAATGGGAGTGTATTTCACAGAGGCAAAAGCCACAAAGAGCAAAAGATCCCATCACTACACCCTGGAACAGTAAAGTCCACAAGCTAACTAATCTTGACGTGAAGAAGACCTTCCTTGGGAAAGTGTTAGTGTGGGAGACGTGTGGTTTCACAGAAGGGAGTCCTACGACCTTCATAGAAACACGGCATATGATAAAGGCACTGTCATTTCTTTCCTTCATTGGTAAACAGCCACCTGGGAAGCTGTAGTTCCTAGAACTGATGGTTGGACAACTTCATTCTGTCTACTGAATACACAAGAAACACCCTCACAACCCTCATATGCTAATACAGGGCTTTTGTTGTTGCTAATCCCACCTAAATCGTTCTGGCACTCTCTTACATCCTCCAGCGCCAGTTCCACCACTCAAGCAGTCCAGGGGCAATCTTATAGCGTGCCCAGAGCGGCCGCAATCAACCTCTGCAGGTACAGGAATGAAAAGAGCTCTACGTTGGGATTAATATTAATGATAGTCCAGGGATTTTCAGAATGTTCCAGGCCGGCCTACAAGGTTGACTCCGCACCATCATTAACTCGCCCTTGTCACAATTTGTTCCGAGAGGAGCTGGATGAGCAAAGAACTGGTGGAGGCAAGGTAGGGAAAGGAGCCACAAGGAAGAGAGGAGAGGATAAACCAAAGAAGGAGGTCCATACGTGGCAGAGAGGCAGGATCGGATTTGGCTCGGGGAGAGCGTGCTCTAGCCTTTTATTGATGGAGATTGCTGTATTGTGAACAGCTTCCTTTTGGAATAGAGCATTTTTTCATTAACTATGGCCCTTCAGGGATGTTGACAGACTACAATTCCTACGAGCCCCACCATACTCTGGCTATGCTGGCAGGGCTGATGCAATTGTAGTCCATGAACATCTGGATGGGCCATAGTTTGAAGACCCCTTCTGCACAGAGCGATGGTACTAAGAAGAAGATCCAGTGAGGGACAGGCAAGATCCAGCTAGACAGGGTTGTAGGGGGATCACCTTCTTTCTAAAGAGGCTTCTCTTTGTCCAGGACTGCATATCAACCTGAAATAAGTTCCCTGGGCTTCCACCCCATGCTAAACCACCCCACCCACCAGAGCTGCTGGCTGCTACCTCCCTGCCGCACATCAGCCATGGGAATAGCATACTATGACAGTGAAGACTAGAAGCTTACAGTTCACAGAGAAGTTAAGTGGAACTAAATGCAAGAACATAAGCAAAGGAGAGAGGTGAGCAACTTTAAGTGGTGACAAACTCCATGCTTTAGTTTAAGGGAGCAGAGCATTATTCAAGACTAAAAACCCAGAAGAAAAGTGTCACCGCCACTGGATACCGGAGAATTAGAACAAGTGGGAGACAATTTTAAATAATGGCTATAGTGATGCTAAAGAAGAACCCCCAGGGATGTACGAGTCCCCAGCCAGTTTTAGCCTTTACCTTATTGCCTGTCTCCTTTTGCGGATATCACAGGACTTTCGCGCCGGGGCCCTCCCCTGGGCAACCTTGAATTCTGTGAGTTCTCTCTGAATTGTTTGTCCCTTTTCCGCTGGGTAGTGGAAGTAACGTGTTTAGTTGTTAGCCAAACAAGCCTTCAATCCCCACCTTTTTTCTGAAGTGCTTTCAGCCTAGTTCCTCCATTTTCCTCTCTGGCTGTGTCCAAGCTCTAAATACACAAAAAAGTTTCTAAATACAATAAGGGATTTGGTTAAATGCATTGAAAATCTATTCTTCTCCCTCTTGCTCGTTTTCTCCATTTGGAGAAAAAGGCAAACTAAAAGGGCTGCAACAGAACCTAATACAGTCTTGTTTCTAGTGTAAACAATTTCAGGAGTAGTAACTCCGCCCCTCGAAGCGTCTACCAGGAACAGGGGAAGTGGATGAAATTGATGACCGATAAGTATTCAGAACCCAGAAGAGACTGAACATTGTTGTCTATTTTTCCCAGGAGGAGTAGATCTTTTCAAATTGCTTTTACTATTGAGTTCTGACATCTATTTTGTGAGAATAATTTTAGGTTGTAATTGTTTAATTGGGTTTTAGTGTGTTTCTCAGTGAACCATTTTTGTGCTTCTTCATAATATTCTTAATGTGAACTTTGTAAAATTGCCTTTGTGAAGGATCTCGTAGTAGAGGTAACTCCATACATATATATATTTTACCAGGACAGAGTCCCAAGTCAGGGTGGCGTGAGCCACGCTAGTTCTAGGGATTCTCACCCTTCTTATGGTATTGCAATTGTAGCGACCAATGCCGCCTCTAAGGAATCTGGAGCATGGGAAGAGTATGAGCGGCATGCAAATGCAGGAACCCACCTGCTTTAATTCGCCTCTGCAAGGATGGCCACTTGGCAGGTCCTCTGCCTTTCCTCCTGGTTACCCGGTCTTTCAGAAAAACAACTCATCCCTGCTCTTCCTTCATCCTCACCAGCTCTCAACATGGCCAGACCACATGCCTGCGGTGCCACGGGTCACCATCACCACCACCAAGTAACGAGCGCCGCCGTCCCTGCCATGTCTGCTGTTTGCCTCTGTATCCCTTAATGAATAAAATCCCTGAAATCCATTGTATATATAGACTCTTGGGTGGAGCAATGCAACTGCTTAATTGTTGTGTTGGGAGGAGAGTTTGTGGCTACCTTGTTAAGACTAGATTGTGGAGCATAAAAGTTGTTTGTTCCAGAACTGGGAGAAGAAGGATGGGAGGAATATTTTTAGAAGCACTTATGGCCCACTGAAACCCGGTTAAGGTTCAGAGCCAAATGCCCAAAAGCGGAAGAAGCGGCAGGCGGGTGAGACAAAGCAGAGCAAGTGCCCCCGGCGGATTCCCCATTCATGATCTTGATGCTGAGGATATTTGTTCTAATACAAGAGGGGTGGGAGGGCTGGTGTGGGGTGAGAGGCCCTGGCCACACCCATTTCCATCCCTGGACTCTGATAGGTGCCGTGTTTGGTTCCCATGCCAGGCAGCCCCTGATTGGTTCAGATCTCCAGACAACAGAGATTAGTTTCCCTGGAAAAAATGGCTGCTTTGGAGGATTTCCTCTTTGGCATTATATCCCACTGGGTATCCATCCTCTCAACTAAAACCTGCCTTCCTAGATTTATATATCCTGATCACTTCCAGAATTTCCCAATCTCCCTAAACAATTTAACTGCACAGTCGCCTGATATCTATTAATCCATTCATGTAATTTCTTGATTTAGGCAGCAGAAACTGCCAGAGATCTTGAGAATGAGATTTTCCAAGATGCCCAAGAGTTCCTATCTAAGTGGAAGCCCATATTGTTATACCTCAGGTCCCCCACATCCCATTCCACATTGTATTACTGAAAGCTAACTGCTCTTGAATGGTAGGTTATGGTGTCATAAGATGAAGGAGGAGACGACTGCATGGCCATGCCCCCTTGTATCATCATCTTCTTCTTCTTCTTCTTCTTCTTCTTCTTCTTCTTCTTCTTCTTCTTCTTCTTCTTCTTCTTCTTCTTCTTCTTCTTCTTCTTCTTCTTCTTCTTCTTCTTCTTCTTCTTCTTCTTCTTCTCAAGTATCTGAGGGCGAAACATACAATTTATTCTGCTGGATCAGATCAGAGTCCATCTAGGTCCAGCACTCTGCTAATACTGCAGTGGGCTCCACCAGGTGCTCTTTTGGGAGCTCACATGGCGGATGCCGTGAAAGTAATGAAAGCCTGCTGCCGCTGCTGCACCCCAGCACCTTATTCAAGCGGAAGGTGATTTGCAACTTCAGATCAAGGAGGATCAAGATTGGTAGCTTATAGACCTATTTCTCCTCCATAAACGTAACCAAGCCCCTTTTAAAGCTATCCAGGTTAGTGGCGGTTTTCACCTCCTGTGGCAAGTATATTATTCCAAACACCAATCACACGTTGGCGTGGAATAGCGTTTCCTTTTATTAGTCCTAATTCTCTCCCCCCCAGCAGCATTTTCAATGGATTTCGCCTAGTTCTAGTATTATTGCAAGAGTGAAAAATTTCTCCTCTGTCAACATTTTCTACCCTACATGCATAATTTTATATTCTTTAATCATATTCCCCCTCAGATCGCCTCCTCTCCAAACTAAAGATTCTAAACGCTTCGCAGCTTCCTCCTTCATAAGGAAGATGTTCCAATCCTTCAATCGTCCGCTCTGCCCTTTCTCTGCACTTTTTCTATCTCTTCGACATCCTTTTTGAGATGCGGCGACAACAACCTTGAACACAGTAATCTTAGTGCGGTCGCACCATGGCTTTCTGGTATATAAGGGCAGACCTCTTCTTTTCTTCTTTCTCTTCTTCTTCTTCTTCTTCTTCTTCTTCTTCTCTCTTCTTCTTCTTCTTCTTCTCTTGCACAATAGAGCATTTAGTAGAGGGACCGCTTCATTTTCAAATGCGACTGTAACACATACACAGAATGTTACACATACATTTAGATCTGCTTTAGTTCTGTTAGGTTAAGCATTCAGTTTACTTTCAAGATTCCACAGTAGGACCTCGAACCTTACAGACCTCGGTGTATACCCGCCATATTCTCCAAATTCAAGTAAGACAAGGAAAATGTTTCTTAAATGTTCAGGACCACTCTGTTGTAGATTGTGGCAATTCTACCTCCTACTAGCAAGAGGGGGCTGGTAAATTCACTGAGAAAACCACAATTACAAAATAAGGACAACATGGATCTACACATCAGCCATATTAACTAGATTCCAATAAATAATTCAAATGTCCAGCTGCTGCATCTAATGATAAGCTTACATTTATGGTTTAGTAGATCAACTATCTCTACCTTAAACTCCCCTAGGAAGTCTCAGGTGTCTGGCTCTGTAAGCTGAACTTTGGTGCATATGTGTCTTCTGTGTAACTGTTTCGCATTTTCCTGTTCAAACTTCACATTGTTCATAATTGGTGGATAGTCACTTTTCTCCCTTTTAAAGCTAACACACTTTTTTGTAGTTTATTTTGAAAGTGGCATTTGAAAAAGCTTGTTTGACTTTGCCGCCATTGGTCCGGACTGCTGAATGGCGGTTAGAGTTGCCCCAGGATGGTATGTGGTATAATTATGGGCTTTGACGGCATCGCCTATTTCTGACTTGCGCCCATTTTCCCTCAGCCAGGAAGTGCTGGGTATGTGTGTGTCAAGTACGCTTTATGAGCTGCAAGCCGTTCCTCCTAATCTTTTTGAGATTTTCTCATAAAGCAAGTGTTTCAACCTGTGAATAGCGTTGTTTTTTTAATATCCTGTTCTTAATCCAACACAAAGCTAATGGCATGGAGTTCCTTTAGGTTACCAATGTTTCCTCCGTGCAGGGTGAAGAGCGTAGGGATGGAAGGGAATAGATTAAGAATGAATAAAAAAGCGGGTAGGATACACAGGTGTATCTATACAAAATGGAGTCTGGCGCAAAATGTAGGGAAAATGGAATGGTGGAGTGTGTGTGAAAAACTCAGATTTTGCCACGGGCTTCGTTTTTCCTGGATACACCTCTGCATGCTGGGCTTTGTTTCCAACAGTCAGAAGCTCTGCTTTTGAAGAACTGAGCTTTGTTGTGTAACAGTGGACACAGTGTATAACAGACTCCCCCCCCCTCCTGGGGGGGGGGGGGGGGGGGGGGGAGTGAGGGGGGGGGGGGGGCGGGGGGGGGGTGGGGCCGGGTGCGGGGGGGGGGGGGTGGTGGGGGGGGGGGGAGGGGGGTGGGGGGGGGGGGGGGGGGGGGCTGGGGGGGGGGGGGGGGGGGGGGGGGGGGGGGGGGGGGGGGGGGGGGGTGGGGGGGGGGGGGGGTGGGGGGGGGGGGGGGTGGGGGGGGGGGGGGGTGGGGGGGGGGGGGGGTGGGGGGGGGGGGGGGTGGGGGGGGGGGGGGGTGGGGGGGGGGGGGGGTGGGGGGGGGGGGGGGTGGGGGGGGGGGGGGGTGGGGGGGGGGGGGGGTGGGGGGGGGGGGGGGTGGGGGGGGGGGGGGGTGGGGGGGGGGGGGGGTGGGGGGGGGGGGGGGTGGGGGGGGGGGGGGGTGGGGGGGGGGGGGGGTGGGGGGGGGGGGGGGTGGGGGGGGGGGGGGGTGGGGGGGGGGGGGGGTGGGGGGGGGGGGGGGTGGGGGGGGGGGGGGGTGGGGGGGGGGGGGGGTGGGGGGGGGGGGGGGTGGGGGGGGGGGGGGGTGGGGGGGGGGGGGGGTGGGGGGGGGGGGGGGTGGGGGGGGGGGGGGGTGGGGGGGGGGGGGGGTGGGGGGGGGGGGGGGTGGGGGGGGGGGGGGGTGGGGGGGGGGGGGGGTGGGGGGGGGGGGGGGTGGGGGGGGGGGGGGGTGGGGGGGGGGGGGGGTGGGGGGGGGGGGGGGTGGGGGGGGGGGGGGGTGGGGGGGGGGGGGGGTGGGGGGGGGGGGGGGTGGGGGGGGGGGGGGGTGGGGGGGGGGGGGGGTGGGGGGGGGGGGGGGTGGGGGGGGGGGGGGGTGGGGGGGGGGGGGGGTGGGGGGGGGGGGGGGTGGGGGGGGGGGGGGGTGGGGGGGGGGGGGGGTGGGGGGGGGGGGGGGTGGGGGGGGGGGGGGGTGGGGGGGGGGGGGGGTGGGGGGGGGGGGGGGTGGGGGGGGGGGGGGGTGGGGGGGGGGGGGGGTGGGGGGGGGGGGGGGTGGGGGGGGGGGGGGGTGGGGGGGGGGGGGGGTGGGGGGGGGGGGGGGTGGGGGGGGGGGGGGGTGGGGGGGGGGGGGGGTGGGGGGGGGGGGGGGTGGGGGGGGGGGGGGGTGGGGGGGGGGGGGGGTGGGGGGGGGGGGGGGTGGGGGGGGGGGGGGGTGGGGGGGGGGGGGGGTGGGGGGGGGGGGGGGTGGGGGGGGGGGGGGGTGGGGGGGGGGGGGGGTGGGGGGGGGGGGGGGTGGGGGGGGGGGGGGGTGGGGGGGGGGGGGGGTGGGGGGGGGGGGGGGTGGGGGGGGGGGGGGGTGGGGGGGGGGGGGGGTGGGGGGGGGGGGGGGTGGGGGGGGGGGGGGGTGGGGGGGGGGGGGGGTGGGGGGGGGGGGGGGTGGGGGGGGGGGGGGGTGGGGGGGGGGGGGGGTGGGGGGGGGGGGGGGTGGGGGGGGGGGGGGGTGGGGGGGGGGGGGGGTGGGGGGGGGGGGGGGTGGGGGGGGGGGGGGGTGGGGGGGGGGGGGGGTGGGGGGGGGGGGGGGTGGGGGGGGGGGGGGGTGGGGGGGGGGGGGGGTGGGGGGGGGGGGGGGTGGGGGGGGGGGGGGGTGGGGGGGGGGGGGGGTGGGGGGGGGGGGGGGTGGGGGGGGGGGGGGGTGGGGGGGGGGGGGGGTGGGGGGGGGGGGGGGTGGGGGGGGGGGGGGGTGGGGGGGGGGGGGGGTGGGGGGGGGGGGGGGTGGGGGGGGGGGGGGGTGGGGGGGGGGGGGGGTGGGGGGGGGGGGGGGTGGGGGGGGGGGGGGGTGGGGGGGGGGGGGGGTGGGGGGGGGGGGGGGTGGGGGGGGGGGGGGGTGGGGGGGGGGGGGGGTGGGGGGGGGGGGGGGTGGGGGGGGGGGGGGGTGGGGGGGGGGGGGGGTGGGGGGGGGGGGGGGTGGGGGGGGGGGGGGGTGGGGGGGGGGGGGGGTGGGGGGGGGGGGGGGTGGGGGGGGGGGGGGGTGGGGGGGGGGGGGGGTGGGGGGGGGGGGGGGTGGGGGGGGGGGGGGGTGGGGGGGGGGGGGGGTGGGGGGGGGGGGGGGTGGGGGGGGGGGGGGGTGGGGGGGGGGGGGGGTGGGGGGGGGGGGGGGTGGGGGGGGGGGGGGGTGGGGGGGGGGGGGGGTGGGGGGGGGGGGGGGTGGGGGGGGGGGGGGGTGGGGGGGGGGGGGGGTGGGGGGGGGGGGGGGTGGGGGGGGGGGGGGGTGGGGGGGGGGGGGGGTGGGGGGGGGGGGGGGTGGGGGGGGGGGGGGGTGGGGGGGGGGGGGGGTGGGGGGGGGGGGGGGTGGGGGGGGGGGGGGGTGGGGGGGGGGGGGGGTGGGGGGGGGGGGGGGTGGGGGGGGGGGGGGGTGGGGGGGGGGGGGGGTGGGGGGGGGGGGGGGTGGGGGGGGGGGGGGGTGGGGGGGGGGGGGGGTGGGGGGGGGGGGGGGTGGGGGGGGGGGGGGGTGGGGGGGGGGGGGGGTGGGGGGGGGGGGGGGTGGGGGGGGGGGGGGGTGGGGGGGGGGGGGGGTGGGGGGGGGGGGGGGTGGGGGGGGGGGGGGGTGGGGGGGGGGGGGGGTGGGGGGGGGGGGGGGTGGGGGGGGGGGGGGGTGGGGGGGGGGGGGGGTGGGGGGGGGGGGGGGTGGGGGGGGGGGGGGGTGGGGGGGGGGGGGGGTGGGGGGGGGGGGGGGTGGGGGGGGGGGGGGGTGGGGGGGGGGGGGGGTGGGGGGGGGGGGGGGTGGGGGGGGGGGGGGGTGGGGGGGGGGGGGGGTGGGGGGGGGGGGGGGTGGGGGGGGGGGGGGGTGGGGGGGGGGGGGGGTGGGGGGGGGGGGGGGTGGGGGGGGGGGGGGGTGGGGGGGGGGGGGGGTGGGGGGGGGGGGGGGTGGGGGGGGGGGGGGGTGGGGGGGGGGGGGGGTGGGGGGGGGGGGGGGTGGGGGGGGGGGGGGGTGGGGGGGGGGGGGGGTGGGGGGGGGGGGGGGTGGGGGGGGGGGGGGATTAACTTGTTATTTCCTTCAGCAAAAAACCTTGCCTATAAACCCCGCTCATTTCATGGAAGCCTGTTAGGTGACATTGGCCCAGTCGCTTATTCTCAGCCTCAAATCTGGCAAGACCTCAAAGGAATACCAGGAGGCAAGTGGAGTGGAGGCAAGCAATGGCAATACCCCTTCAGAAATCTCTTCCCTAGAAAACCCGAAACCTGTAAATCAGCCGTGACTTGACGGCCAACAATAGCAAGTAAAAGCTCCAGGCACTGGGTTAAGGAGGACCTGTCTTCCTTCCATGAAATTATTCTGTCAAGGCAAAGTAGATTAAGAGTTCTGTATGGATAATAATCACTCTTACCAGTTGACTCGTACTCCATATTTGCTCTCATCTATGGCCAGAGTTTTGGTCATTGCAATAACTGCACCCTGCAAGGGAAACACACAACAAGCGTGGTTGCCAACTGACCGCAAATAACCTGGTCTCCTTTTATGCCCTTGAGTACAGTTTGATATGCATGAACAGAAAGAGGGTTGTTGTTTTTAACAATGTGGACATAAATAATGCTTACAATCCAGGGAGCTATTAAACTTCCACTAAAGAGGCTGATTATTTTTATCCAAGCATCTTGGAAACCCTGCTGAGGGCAGGAGAGAAAGTACAGAGGCTGACCTTCTCATCCATCAACACTTGGCTTTCAGTCCCGGAGTCATCACTATCCCTGGAAGACCCGTTTCTAATGTGCAAAGGAACTGATTGCTATGGGTATTTGAGGCTCATTCCGCACATGCAGAATAATGCACTTTCAAACTGCTTTCAGTGCTCTTTGAAGCTGTGCGGAATGGCAAAATCCACTTGCAAACAGTTTTGAAAGTGGTTTGAAAATGCATTATTTTGCGTGTGCGGAATGAGCCTGAGAAATGTAAGACTTAAGCAAAACGTTAGCATTTGCAAGAAGCTGTAAATTCACTGATGTTGCTCCCAGGAAAAGAATGCAATGATTAAAGCCAAAAGTGATAATGGGGAGAAAAACAGGCTTGATTGATACAGCAACCAAAATCCTGGTACGGGGCAAGGGGAGGAATGACAAGAGCAGCCCAGCCAATGAGTAAAGACACAGGGTGTGTACGCTCAGGGAGGGTATAAGTAATGTTTGCAAACAATAAAGCTCTGAGACTCCGCCCTGAAGCTCACGGGAGATCTGCCAAAACTGCAGTTTGAACGAATAAAACTTTGAAACAGAGGAATCTTTTGGAATTGGTTTATTTTAGCAACCATTTTACCCACGGGTCAGTATTACCTTGCTTGAGGAATACGTCACTCTATGGTTGGTCCCAATCATACCAGCAAGACTGGCCATGTTGATGATGTTTCCTCTCGTTTCCCGTAAGTAGGGCAGTGCATACTGTACACAAAACACGGAGACAAACAATGTGCCTGATCTCAAAACAGAAATTGTTGAAGCTGCCATGTGCTGGTGTCAAACAATTATGTTAACACAGCTAGCTTAGAATTCCCAGTTGGCAGAGACCCTTTAAAACACAGCAAGTAGAAATTCTTGCAGCAGGAGATCGCAAGGTGCAAAGTAGGTCCTCAGCTGTTGAGCCATAGACCTTGCGAATCATTTTGATTTGGGGTGCAGAGAAGACACAGGTAAAGTATTGCACCGCTGAGTCATATAACATTCCAACATTGTATAACATTGACTTTCAACTCTGGGTGAACCCAGCTGCCCACACGGGAAAGGGAAACTCCTTGCAAGTTAGAAACACTCACTTTTGATGCCAACAAAATGCTCCGAGTATTGAGTTCCATGGTGCTGTAGAAGTCTTGGGCAGTCACATCGTCTATCTTGTCAAGTCTAACTGTTTGCAAGAGGATATAAAAAAGAAGTGTATTTCACAGAGGGAAAAATCCACAGAGAGCAAAAGATCCCATCACTACACCCTGGAACAGCAAAGTCCACAAGCTAACTAATTTTGAAGTAAAGAAGACCTTCCTTGAGAAAATATTGGTGTGGGAGACCTGTGGTTTCACAGAAGGGAATCCTAAGAGCTTATTATGAGAAGGGCACTGTCATTTCTTTACTTCCTTTGTAAACCTGTGAAGCTGTAGTTCCTAAAACTGATGGTTGGACAAGTTCATGCAGTCTTCTGAATAGACAAGAAATACCCTCACAACCCTTATATGCCAATAAAAGGCTTCTGATGTTGTTGTTACTCACACCCAACTGTCTGGAAACCTCTTACCATCTCCAGCATTGTTCACCAAGCAGTCCAGGCACCCATAACGTTCTAGAGTGGCCGAAATCAACCTCTGCAGGAACAGGGATGAAAAAGAGTTCTAAGTCAGGACAATATTAGCAATGGTCAAGAGCCTTGCAGTTCCAGACCTAGAAGACACTGCCACCATCACAACTGCCCTGGTTGCCACCTGTTCCAAGAGTTGAAAGCAAGACTGAGAGGTTGGGTAGGAAGGGAGCCACAAGGAAGAGAGGAGGAGAGACCTCACAAGAGGCTGCATACATGGGGTGAGGGGCAAATTTGCAATGTGTTTTATACCAAGAAGAAGATCCAGTGAAGGACAGCAAGATCTAGCTAGACAGGATTGTAGGGGGATCACCTTCTTTCTAAAGAGGCTTCTCCTTCTCCAACCAAAATGGTGCCCTGGACGCACCCTGGATGCTGCACCCAATACCCGCTACCAAACCCTACAGCTATGACCCGGTCCTGCCTCACACCAGCGATGGGAATGGCATATTATGACAGTGAGGACTAGAAGCTTAAGGTTCACAGAGAAGTTAAGTGGAATTATATGCAGGAACTTAAGGAGAGGAGGGAGGCATTACTTTGTGGGCGACAAACTCATGCTTAAGTTTATGAAAGCAGAGCATTATTCAAGACAAAAAAAGCAGAGCATTATTCAAGTCAGAAGAAAAGTGTCACCTCCATTTGGACACTTGAGAATTAGAATAGGGAGAATAATTTTACTAATGGTAACAGTGACGCTGAAGAAGAACCCCCAGGGAAGTACGAGTCCTCACCCAGTTTTAGCCTACCTTAATGTCTGCCTCCTTGCGGACATCACAGACCTCGAAGTAAGCATCCCCTGGGCACCGTGAATCCTGCAGCTCTCTCTGAATTGCTTTCCCCTTTTCCGCTGCAATTGGAGGAACAGTGCAGTTGTGATGTGATTTGGCAAGTGCCAGTAACACAATCCAGCAATGAAGGGGTTAATGTTGTGTATCAGAATTAGTTAGTGAGGTCAGAAGTCAGTGACCAGGTAATTGACCCTCATTGGTCAGTTAGGTCTACATGCAGGTTTGTGCATAGGATACATCCTCCCTCCCTCTCTCTCTCTCTCTCTCTCTCTCTCTCTCTCTCTCGTAGCTTTTTAGTCATGTGATAGCCGAGGTGGAAGCTCGCCAATGAGTTAGCTAGATAGAAAGATACTTGTTTTCTTCTCCCAGGTTACCTTTCCCTTCCTTTACAGATAGTAAACTGTATTTTTCTATAAGCAACTGTCTTTGCTTTTTTTTATTGTGCAAACTCTGCCTCATAAGATGCGTGATAGCCATATCACAAATAAAGCCCCAACAAAGATTTTGGCCCCAGGACTTTTCGCTGCACAGAGGAGAGCCATTTAAAACACAGCTACTGAGTTAAGTCAAGATAAAGGAAGGGGCTTTTTTCTTCTTCTATTGTTCCTGTGTGGATTACCCGTCGGAGGACAGAAAGCAGCTTCTTATGTTTAAATTAGATTACTCCGGGAACATGCATGAACATTTAAATCAAATCATGAATCATGTGAGTCTTTTGAGATCAGCAAGAGTGATGTTTGACGATGATGAGATTACTGCGATAATTCTAAGTAGCCTCCCAAAGGGCTATGCTAATGAGGCGGCAGAGGCGAAAAATGACTTAAAAGTGGAACGTGCGTTGACCTTTTTAAAGGATGAATATGCAAAACGAAAGCAAGAGAATGCTGCATGTGAAGAATTGTCTGTCTGGAGAGTTGCAAGCCATTCATGACGAAGAATTGCAAAATATTTCCGTTGTGGAAGGGCAGGTCATCTAGTGAAACATTGCAGAGAAGGCGGAGCTGAACAAAGCCTGTGAAAACAAGCCGTGCCTCAGAGTAATGTAGAAGAAGAAGAAGAAGAAGAAGAAGAAGAAGAAGAAGAAGAAGAAGAGTTTGGATTTTTATCCCCCCTTTCTCTCCTGCAGGAGACTCAAAGGGGCTGACAATCTCCTTGCCCTTCCCCCCTCACAACAAACACCCTGTGAGGTAGGTGGGGCTGAGAGAGCTCCGAGAAGCTGTGGCTAGCCCAAGGTCACCCAGCTGGCGTGTGTGGGAGTGCACAGGCTAATCTGGATTCCCCAGATAAGCCTCCACAGCTCAGGCGGCAGAGCTGGGAATCAAACCCGCTTCCTTCAGATTAGATACACAAGCTCTTAACCTCCTACGCCACTGCTGCTCACTCCTGAAGACAGAGGGAGGGAGAGCATACCCCCAACCCCCAAGAGACAAAGGGAAGCATGAGCAAAAATCAACCTATATGGTTGCCAACTCCAGTCTAAAGACTGCAAAGAGCTTATTCTTGTTAGATTCGGGAGCTGCGTATCGTGTGGTAAACTCCAGGGATTATTTTGTGAAGATGGAACCGTGCAGTGAAGAGTTAGTTCAGGTCAGCGACCTGCCATTCAAGACACGAGCAAAAGGAACAGTGAGACTCTATGTTGAGAATGTCAATGGAGGGACTGTGGAACACAATTTAGCTGATACAATGTTCATTCAAAAAATGTTGTAGCAAACCAGGAGGCCCTATTGGAGGGGCGCGGGTTCTAGACTCACCTTCGGATGGTTTTGAAAAGAAGACCACATTGGCTCCCTGGCGAACTGGAGAAAAAGGGAAACAACACAGAACTCAACGGTTTGACTCACTCACCAAGATGTGCATCGAGGTATTCCTGTCTTTCCTCCCAGTTGGGTTTTCAGCCTTTCAAAAAACAATACCCAGTTCTTTCCATTCCTACCAAATTCTCTCACGATGGACAGACCAATGCCTGAGGTGCCACCGGTCACGATCACCACCTTGCCCGGGTAACGCAGCTGTGTCGCCATGTCCACTGTTTGCCTCAGTGTCTCTTAATGAATAAAATCCATACAGAGCTTTGGATATATAGGCTCTTGGGCGGAGCAAAGCAACTGCTTAATTGTAGTGTTGGGAAGAGGGTTTGCTTGCTAAGAGTAGGTTGTGGAGCATGAAAATTGTTTGTTTCAGAAAAGGGAGAAGGAGGACAGGAGGGAGTTGTTTAGACGTGCTTTTATTCACTGCAAATGGTGGGTTCGTAGCCAAAACCCCTAAAGTGAAGGAGTGGTAGGCAGGAGATACAAAGAAAGCAAGTCTCGTTGGATTCCCCATTCATGACCTTGCTGCTGAAGATATTGCTTCTAATACAAGAGGGATGGGTTGACACCATCCGTGCCCTCCCCCTCCCCATCCGAATGGTATCAACTTCTCAAATCAAAAATTTACTCAATAGGTTTATTACTTGAAGATCTCTGTATGCTGACACCCACCTTAAAAAGTAGACTTCTAGAACAGGAATATCTCATCTTGTTGAGGCAAGCAAATAAATCATGCTCACCCCTCTCTGTTGGAATAATACCGGAACAGGGGCACATAGCCAAATATCTTGAATTATTAACTGAACCCCAACAGAGATGGATTATCACAAGGGCCAGATCCAACACCTTCCCATCGGCCATTACAAAGGGTCGTTACTTATCCATCCCTCTCCAGGATCGGGTTTGTCCACACTGTAAAAATCAAGCGGAGACTCTTGCTCACAATTATTCTTGACTGTCTGAGATATGTGGGCATTAGGCATTTCTCTCCCAGGCTGGCCCTAGACAGATCTGAAAGAGACTCCGACTGCTCTGTTGTGGAGCTTCTGTTAAACACAGATGTCATGCTCTTGGGAAAAGTAGCAAAATTTCTTTTACAAGTGACAGAACTTTCTAAGTAATATACAGTCTTCCTGTCTGTGCTTTGAATGCACTCTTGATTTGTATTTCAAAAATGTCTGGCAATGCTCTAGAACCTATTTTTAAATGCCAAATAAAGGTTGTTGTTGTAAATATTGCTTCTAATACAAGAATGGTGGGTGGATGGGGAGGCCCTCCCATTCCCTCTTTACTCAAATCACTTCCTCAAGAAATTTTTGCCCCCATACCATTTCTTCAAATTCAATTACATTTCTTCTCCTCTGGGCCCTTGTGAAGAAACGGCACCTCCCACCCCCTTCCTCTCTCCAAGCAGGTATCATAGGTTTGGAGGACTTGAAAATGCCAGAGGGACATCATGAAGAGGTAACTGACCTAGGGGGAGAAGATAACCCAAACTGACCCTGAGAGAGGGGTGAGGCCTGAAAACTGCTGGGAACAGAGAGGCAAGCTCTCTTTCTGCTGGGCCACTGAAGGGAGCAGACCTCTTGCCTGGGCTCAGGATAGAGCAGCCATTGTTGGACCATGTGCTCGCCCAGGAATCTGATCCCATCCTCCAGGTAATGGGAACTCTGTGAGAATTGTAACCTTCTAAGTTTAAGAGCCTACCCTCTTGTAACAACTGCTTAGGCATGTTTAGAGATAGGGACAGAGGAATTGTGCTTATATTCAAGGATGTAGGTAAGGAGGGGGTTCTTGGGTTCAACCCCCCCATTCATGTCCGAAGCTCCGCCCCTCCGTTTGTGGATTTTTAAAACATTTGTAGTGTTTTTTTCAGTTTCTGGCCTGCAGGGGGGTGCATTGTTTGAGCTAGCAGCACCAAACTTTCAGGGATTGTTTGCGGGACTCCCCTGATGATACTACCCAAGTTTGGTGAGGTTTGGTTCAGGGGCCCCAAAGTTATGGACTCCCAAAAGGGGTGCCCCCATCCTCCATTGTTTCCAATGGGAGCTAATAGAAGATGGGGGCTACACTTTTGAGGGTCCATAACTTTGAACACCCTGAACCAAACTTCACCAAACCTGGGTGGTGTCATCAGGGGAGTCTCTTACTGATACCATCCAGGCTTTGTGAAGTTTGTTCCAGGCAGTCCAAAGTTATGGACTCCCAAAGGGGTATCCCATCCCCCATTGTTTCCAATGGGAGCTAATGGAAGATGGGGGCTACACATTTGAGGGGCCATAACTTTGGACCCCCCTGAACCAAACTTCACCAAACCTGGGAGGTATCATCAGGAGAGTCTCCTAAAAATACCCTGAAAGTTTGGTGCTGCTAGCTTAACAATTGCACCCCTGACAGCAGACACCCCCAAGTTTCCCCAGATTCTCCTTTTAAATCCACCCCCTTCGGCATGGATTTAAAGGGAGAATCGGAGGTCCCCAGTTTAAACATTGAAAGTGATGCTGTTTCAGGGTGGGGGATAATCCACCCCAAAACAGCATCACTTTCCAATGTCGTTTTAACTGGGGACCCCAGATTCTCTCTTTAAGGTGGATTTAAAAAGAGAATTTGGGCTTTCTTGTTGAAACACCATTGAAATGATGCTGTTTGGGGGTGGATTCCAGCATCACAGCAACTGCCCATGCCCCCCCCCGCAAAACTCATATTTTGGACCAGGCTCCATTTTCCCTAGCTACGCCTCTCCCCAGAGGGGAGGGCAGAAGGGGCTGCCGGCTGGGAGCCCAGTTGGTGGGGGGTGGGGGAAGGTGGGGCAGGGGAGTCTGCCATCCCCGACCTGGGAGAGCTGCTTTTATAAGCACTGAGGCAGGGGGGCTTGGGGAGGTGTGGCCACGCCCCCAGGAGCGGGTGGGGGTGGCCCCACCCCGAACCCCCCCATAAAAAATCTGCCTGTTAGGTTTAGATCTGCCTTAGTTCTGTTAGGTTTAGTATTCAGTTACCTCAAGTTTCCATAGTAGAAGTAGTTAAGACAATGAAAGGGTTTCATTGTTCGGAAGCACTCTATTGTAGATCGTGACAGTTCCGACGTCCCAACTAGCAAGAGGAGGCTGGTGCTTGTC
>NC_059439.1:27664209-27716709 GCF_021028975.2 Sphaerodactylus townsendi
ACACTTAAAAAAAAAAAAATCAAAATTCAGCACCCAGAGAACTTGTTTATCTGTACACAATAACAAATTAAGGACATTTGCACTGATGATTCCGCGCTGGGTGTTTAATTAGAAGAAGAAGAAGACTTTATTTACAGTCAACGACCAAATATATGACAAATCTCCAAGTTTAATTAAATGATAATGAATTTTGGTTTGCACTTAGGATGCTTTATGAGAAATGCAGCCCAACTGTGACTTCACAGCCATTTCAAGGTCGAACTCCAGCATCTCTTTCTAATCGCTTAGTCCTGGAGCAAGTTGTTAGTTGGCATTATTGAAAGAAGTCAGCAGAAAGAACAGGGAATTGCATGTGTCACCCATACAAGAAACAGCAGCACCTTAAAGACCAACAACCAGACTCCTGTTACCTATAGCCAGAAATCTTGGAGTGCTTATAGGTGCTACTGGACTCAAATCTTGCTCCTACTACAGTCAGTCAAGTATTTATTGTTTGAGCCATTGGCTATAACAATACAGAGATATATGCAGTTAAAATAGTAACTTAGTTAAAACAATAATTTAAATTAAAACAATAACTTAGGCTCATTCCTCACATGCAAAATAATGCGCTTTCAAACTGCTTTCAGTGCTCTTTGAAGCTGTGCGGAATGGCAAAATCCACTTGCAAACAGTTGTGAAAGTGGTTTGAAAACGCATTATTTTGCGTGTGCGGAAGGGGCCTTAGTTTTACATTAAAATATAAATTATTAGTATTCGCAATCTCTAAATTAAAATGCCCCATCAAATACTTTCCACGTCAGATGTTTTTGCAGCTTCTTCAGCTAGTCTAAGTTAATCTCCAGTACTTTGGAACATCAGTTCAAACAGCGCTTTAAATACTTTGCTCCTACTACAGACTGTGGCAGCTTTCCACTCTCAGAAACTGTCTGCATGGAGGAATCTGTGGGGTTGGGGGAATTAGTGCTTTCATCATCAGGGACAGTTTGGGGGAGAAGATCGGCTTGCGGAAAGTTGCCCCTCTTGAGACTGAAAAAATTAGTTTTCCCTCAGGCCGTTTCTGCACGGGCGGAATATGGTGGCCTGGGGACGGCAAAAACGCTGTCCCCAGGCTGCCATTCGCACAGGGGGTGCAGCTGCATCGCAGCCGCACCGCCCTCGCGCCGCCCGACCAGCGCGAAGCCGGCGTTTCCGGAGTGCGCTGGAAAGCGCACTTTCCCGGGAACGCCGGCTTGAAGCCGCTGCCGTTCGGCGCCTCCCCCCCCCCACTCCCTCCCTGCACTTACCTTGTCCCCGGGCCTCCGGCGCATCGCCGAGGCCTGGGGACATGCCCCCCTGCCCTCTGACGCTGGAGCAGGCACGCAGGGCCGGGGGGCGTGTCCTCAGGCCTCGGCGACGTGCTGGAGGCCCGGGGACATGCCGGGTCGGCCGGGCGACGGCGCTCTGCGGCTCCGTCGGCCCGGCTCTTTCTGGGACAGTCCATGCGGACGGTCCCAGCGTCGGCGGGTGGGCGCGATATGCGCCGACCCAGCCGCTTCTGCCTCCATGCGGAAACAGCCTCAAAGTGTTTGTGGGTTGTTTTCTGAAGGGTTGAAAACCCAAATGGGAGAAAAGGGGAAAACCTCTTGAGGTACATCTCAGTAATGGAGCCAAGTCTCTGAGTTCTGTCTTATTTTCCCTTGGGTCCTCACCACCTCGTTCACCAAGAAGGCAACGTGGTCTTCTGTTCAAAACCATCCACAGGTGAAGAGAAAAGTAAGATGGATTCCAAACCAAGCACAGAACCATAAAACCAATCCACAGGGCACTTACCTCCTGGGTAAATCTGCCAGCACGGCTGATGCACTGCTCCCAGAAATGGATTCCCCCTTTTTTTGGATGGGTCTCACCACCAACAATATTGAAAAGCCATGACCTCAACCAGGGCCAAGACCATCCGTGCAGACCTTTATGGAATAAATCAATTTTTTCTCAGCTAAGACAATTGGAGGCTAAACAAAAGCCAGTCTCAGGGATGAACAAGCATTACAGTCAACTTCCAATCAGGAACACTGACAAGAGATAATTTCTAGCCATAGGGCATTCTCCACCTCCACTAATCCTACCTTTTTGGAGCAGCATTCAGCAGTTATACTGTAATCATTTTTAATGAACTTGGTTTTGTTCTTTTCTTATCACAGTGCTTATTGTAAATACTTGTACTCGATGCATTTTCTGTAGATACATTCTAATTAAAATGTCTGAAATGAAACATTTCACCCAATGTATTACTGCAGGTGACAATCAGTGCTTCCCCTTTTCGTCCTCACTGAGACCCCTCCTGCAGACATAGGCCCCTTCCGCACATGCAAAATAATGCGTTTTCGAACCACTTTCACAACTGTTTGCAAGTGGATTTTGCCATTCCGCACAGCTTCAAAGAGCACTGAAAGCAGTTTGAAAGTGCATTATTCTACATGTGCGGAATAAGCCTTAGAATAGTGCACTTCGAATCCACTTTCAGTGCACTTTGCAGCTGGATTTTACTGTGCGGAATAGCCAAATCCACTTGCAAACAATTGTGAAAGTGTATTGTCGAAGGCTTTCACGGCCGGATTCAACTGGTTCTGGTGGGTTTTCCGGGCTGTGTGGCTGTGGTCTGGTGGATCTGGTTCCTAACGTTTCGTCTGCATCTGTGGCTGGCATCTTCAGAGATATATCACAGAGATAAGCGTGTTACTGGACACAGCGTGTAACAAACTTCCCTCTGTGATACACCACTAAAAATGCCAGCCACAGATGCAGGCAAAATGTTAGGAACAAGATCCACCAGACCACGGCCACACAGCCCGGAAAACCCACCAGAAACAATTGTGAAAGTGGATTCAAAGTGCATTATATATATATAAACCTTTATTAGGCATAGAATCCATATAACAGCCAACATTGTCCAAACAAGTATCCCATACATGAGAACCATCGCAGGTAATCATTTCAAAGTTTCTATAAGGAACCTAGCTACAAAAGTTAAAATCTCAGAGGCGGAATTGTTTAGTAAAAACGTAATCTTCCCCACAGAAGAGTATTCATTAAAGATTACAGGACGAAGAGCAAAAAGTTTGGTCCTAGATCCCTCGTATTTGGGGCAGTCGAGCAATATATGTTCCATGGTTTGAATCGCTGTGGTACAATGAGGACATTTCCGCTCTTGCAGGTCGATTTTTCGGAACCTTCCTTGTAGCATAGAGCAAGGGAAGGAGTTACATCGAGCCCTAGTGATGATCCATCTATGCTTGGGCTCCTGAAGTAAACTCAAATAATCTGCCATGTGATTGATTTTAAATTTGATATTAAAAAAGAGGGGGGAGCAATTGCTTCTCGCCTTGTCCTGCAGAACTTGAAACTCTTGATCTAGCAGTCGCCGATTCAAAGGGCATTATTCTGCATGTGTGGAAGGGGCCTTTGACTCTCAAAAGTTTATACACTGAAAACCTCGTTGGTCTCTTAGGAGCTACTGGACTTGAATCTAACTGTTTTCTTGCAGAACGTTGCCCAGCATCCAAGGAGAAGCAAAGTTACTGAGAACCACACGGCTACCCCAGTCTGGGACGGAGAGTCCAGAGAAGAAGAAATGTGATTAAATTTGAAGAGATGATATGGGGAAAAACGTTTTCACGAGGAAGTAATTTCAGTGAAGGGAGAATGGGTGGCAGAAGTGGGATGGAGGGCCCATCCTATATGACAAGAAAGATCTTCAGCAGCAAGGTCATAAATGGGGAATCCAACAAGACCGGCTTTCTTTGTAGCTTCTACCTATTTCTTCCATTTAGACCTTTGGGCGATCATTACTTGGAGCAAACACAGGAGCTTCTAAAAAGGTTTCCGCCTTTTTTCTCCCAGCTGAGTCCCAACCTCATGCTCCACAACTATCCTTATCAAACTAGCCGCATGCCCTCCTCCCAACACGCTTAATTAAGCATTTGTACGGCTCCACCCAGAAGCCTATATATACACACAAGTCTCTGCAGGGATTTTATTCGTTGACAGGATTTTATTCGTTAGGAGACACAGAAGCAAATAGGAGACATGGCCATACAGCTGCGTTACCCGGGCAAGGTGGTGATCGTGACCGGCGGCACCTCTGGCATTGGTCTGGCCACCGTGAGAGAATTTGGTAAGGATGGAAAAAAACTGGGGATGGAGGAGAGAGGAATTTCTGGCAACAGGGGGCAGGAGCAAGACAAGGAAGTCTTGCTTCCCAAATCTCTAATCTGGGGAGGAGAGAAATGGGGAGGAGGAGAAATGTGCTTTTTATATCCTTAGAGAAATTCTTGTTTGTCCTGCAAAAAAAAAAAAAAAAAGATCTCATGTAGTCATGTTTTTCCAGCATCAGGTCTTGTGGACTAGAGACTTTTTCACCCTTACGGTGCCACAAGACTGTTCCTTGTACTATTAAAAGTATAGTGCTTTCTCTCTCTCTCTCAATAGACAGACAGGTAGAATGCAGGTGAAGCTGCTCCTGATGCAGTGGCGTAATGAGGTAAACTGGAGCCCTGGGCAAAACCTGAGTTGGATGCCCCTCCCCATGGGCGGCCACCCCACCACGACCAAAAAAGTTTTTGTACCAGGTCATTGGTGCCTGCAGGGGGTGCATTTTTAGACATATTGCCACCAAAATTTCAGCGTATCATCAGGAGAATGTCCTTATGATACGCCCCAAGTTTGGTGCAGTTTGGTTCAGTGGGGACAAAGTTATGGACCCTCAAAAGGGTAGCCCTATCTCCTTAGCTCCCATTGGAAAGAATGGGGGATGGGGCACCCCCTTTGAGGGTTCATAACTTTGGCCCCCCTAAACCAAACTTCACCAAGATTGCAGGGTGCCATCAGGACAGTTTCCAGATGATACCCTGAAATTTTGGTGCCAATACGTCCAAAAATGCGCCCCCTGCAGGAACATCCCAGAAATTTGCCGAAGAATCTTTGTTCTGCATTGAGTTTTCTGCATTGCTGTCAATGGGGGTTGCAGGCTGCTGGGCGGGGGGGCACCTTTCTGAAGGCACAGTCTCAAAACTTTCAGGGTCTCATCAGGAGACAGCCCTAATGGTACTCCCCAGGTTTGGTGCAGTTTGGCTCAGGGAGGCCAAAGTTATGGATTCTCAAAGTGTAGCCCCCATCTCCTATTAGCTCCCATTGGAAACAATGGGGGATGGGGGCACCTCCTTTGGGAGTCCATAACTTTGGACTCCCTGAACCAAACTGCACCAAACTTGGGAGGTAGCATAAGGACAGTCTCTTGATGATACGCTGAAATGTTGGTGCCACTAGCCTAAAAACTGCGCCCCCTGCAGGCCAGAAACGAAAAACCACTAAAAATACCCCAAAACGAACCCTGTATTTTTGGTGCCCCCCACAAGGTGATGCCCTGGGCAGATGCCAACCTTGCCCAATGGGCATTACGCCCCTGTCCTGATGAAATTCATCATGTTATAAAGCTCTTGGAACTTAGGCTGCCAGAACTCATGGTTGCCATCTGATTTCTGCATCCACTTTCTGGTGTTGGGAAGGGATGTGAGACCTGGGGATCCCCTCGAATTACAGCTCTTCTCCAGATGACGGGGATCAGTCCCCCTGGATAAAACAGATGTGTTGAAGTCTCTGTCCCAGTCTCCATCCCCAAATTTCTAGGAGTTTCCCAAGCTGGATCTGGCAACCATAACACAATCCTCTGCTTGTGGCCAGAGGCAGCCTGGCCACGCTAGGATTGGGTGCCCAGTTTGTGGGCTCCCTGGGGAGATCTGGTTGGCCAGAGAGGGAAATTATTTGGCTAGCCCTTGAACTGATTCAGCCATTGTTGTTCTTTTGTTTTATTTCTTCACTTCACTATTCCTCGTAACTAGGACCCAAAGTGTTTTATAGCATTATTACATCTTCCATTTTCCCTCACAAAAATGACCTTGTGAGGTAGGCTACGGAGAGAGTGTATGACTGGCCCTAAGGTCACTCAGCAAGCTTCCATGGGTATGGTGGGCTTGTCCTCCTACCACTGGTGATGCAGTGCTCGTGGGCATGGGCAGAATCACTGTCTACTGTGCGAAGGAACTGAGAAGAAGAGCCGTGGGTGGGGCTGGAGGCAGACAAGTGGTGAGTTAGAGTGGGCTGTAAAGTTAATGGCACCTCCGTCCTTTTGTATAACTTCTTTTCTGTCCTTAAGACTGATACTGTCAGGTCTGATATCTTGCTTCTTCTTGGAAGTCAGAAAAAAGAGACTCTTCCTAGCTGGCAAGATAGCCACACTCTATCTCTCCCTCTTTCCCATCCTAAATGTATATCCAGCAGTGGCGTAGGAGGTTAAGAGCTCGTGTATCTAATCTGGAGGAACCGGGTTTGATTCCCAATCTCTGCCGCCTGAGCTGTGGAGGCTTCTCTGGGGAATTCAGATTAGCCTGGGCACTCCCACACACGCCAGCTGGGTGACCTTGGGCTACTCACAGCTTCTCGGAGCTCTCTCAGCCCCACCTACCTCACAGGGTGTTTGTTGTGAGGGGGGAAGTGCAAGGAGATTGTCAGCCCCTTTGAGTCTCCTGCAGGAGAGAAAGGGGGGATATAAATCCAAACTCCTCCACCACCACCACCACCTCCTCCTCCTCCTCCTCCTCCTCCTCCTCCTCCTCCTCTTCTTCTTCTTCTTCTTCTTCTTCTTCTTCTTCTTCTTCTTCTTCTTCTTCTTCTTCTTCTTCTTCTTCTTCTTCTTCTTCTTCTTCTTCTTCTTCTTCTTCTTCTTCTTCTTCTAATAAACATTTACCTTTTGCCCTTTTAATCAACAGCTCGCCATGGAGCCAACGTGGTCTTCTGTTCAAAACCATCTGAGGGTGAGTCTAGAGTACCATTCCTCACTGCCCTCGCACCCATGACAGGGTCCCCTTTTTTGCTGAAAATACAGGTATATGCCACCTCTACTGAGATTCTCCCTGAGGCAGGTTTCCAAAGTTCACCTTAATAAAATCTTAAAAGTAGCATGAAGTTTGTAAATTAAAGTAGTGTTAAGATTGTTAATTACACAAACATTTAGTAGCCTCAAATGATTTTTCACAGAGTAGGTGTCAGAAGCCAACTCTACAGTGATTTTAAAAGATCTATTCCTGCAAGGGAAATTAGGCAACAATATTCAGTCCCTTTCAGGTTTGGAGACTGATAGTTGAAGACCCTAAGCAGAGCAGAATCGATAAAAAGAAACTTTATTGAACTTGGACAGTGGGAGAGTCACACAGAGACTTTTCGAACGCCTCTTTCGCATCTGCAGAACAATGCATTTTCAATCCACTGTCACAATTGTTTGCAAGTGGATTTTGGCTATTCCACACAGCTGTAAAGTGCATTCAAAGTGGCTTTAAAATGCATTATTTTGCATGTGCAGAAGGGGGCCTGATTCTGGGTGAATCTCTCAACGCATATTACACTTCATGCTTACATTCAGCGTTAAAAGACTGACTTGGCCCACACCAAATTATGTGCTAACTAAATAACAGGAAAAGCCATTAACCCCTTCCCCACACATATTTGGGACACTCTATTATACCACAATCTAATACACACACTGATAAGGAAAAACACCTCTTGTCATGTTCTGCACCTGTTCTTGTGTTTTCTTGTTGTTTTGGTTAACAGCTATGGGGTTAGAAGCTCATAAAGACTAAAAGCTCATCTACCAGGTGACCAAACACAGATGGGATCTGTTTAATTTAACATACAACTTTGCTTAGAACTCCTTAATTCAAAACCTAGCTAAAAAGAAATCTTTTGGCCAGGTGAGGCCCACAAGAAAAGAAAGGCTTCACCCAGAGGTGGGATCCAGCAGGTTCTCACAGGTTCCCGAGAGTAGGTTACTAATCATTTGTGTGTGCCGAGAGGGGGTTACTAATTGGTGATTTTGCCACGTGATTTTTGCCTTAGTTACGCCCCTCCTCTCAGCAGTAGCGCGCAGAACTTGAAGCAGTCTAGCAGGAGGTGCACCGGCGTGCATGGCAGCCTGCGCCTGCGTGCATTCGTTTCCCACCCAAGGACCGGCACAGCGGCTGTGTCCTTGCCACAGCCCCGCTCAGGAATGCCCGGCCATGCCCCCATTGTGCCCCACCCAGCCCCATTGGCACTACGCCACAGTTTGAATCCCACCACCATGGGAACCTATTACTAAATTTTTTGGATCCCACCACTGGCTTCACCCCTGCTGAGAAAGTGACCCAGAGCTTCAGAAGAGGATCTCTACAAGGGGCAGGTGAGGGGAGGGAGGTGGACCAAATGGGAGCAAGTGATCCTTCAAGGACTCTGACTCCAGGTCTTTGATAGTCATGAAGGTATGAACCAGAAGGTGGAGGGATAAACCAAAAGCCACCCAGAAAAGGCAGGATTAGAAGACTTGTTCTGGTGCCAACTGCTGTTTTTTTTCTCTCCACTTTGCAGCGGAAGTGGGACGAGCAATTCAGAGAGAGCTGCAGACCTGTGGGTGCGCAGGGGATGCTTGCTTCCAGGTCTGTGATATGCACAAGGAGGGTGACATTCAGGTAAGCTACAACTGGGTGAAGACTGATGCTTCCTTAAGGGTTCTCCTTCAGCATCACTGCATTCTCCATATTCAAATTCTCAGATGTATAAATGACTGTGGCACTTGGGTGCTGTGTGGTTTCCGGGCTGTATGGCCGTGTTCTAGCAGCATTCTCTCCTGACGTTTCGCCTGCATCTGTGGCTGGCATTAGATCCTCTGAAGATCCTCTGAAGATGCCAGCCACAGATGCAGGCAAAACGTCAGGAGAGAATGCTGCTAGAACACGGCCATACAGCCCGGAAACCACACAGCACCTCAGTGATTCCGGCCGTGAAAGCCTTCGACAATAGACTGTGACACTGTTCCGGGCTTGTCCTCTTGAAGAACGCTCCTCTTTCATAAATTCAGCATGAGTTTGTCACGTGCAGAGTCATGTCTTTCTCCTCTGCGCAAGTCCTTGCTTGGGGTTCTACTTGACTTCTCCATCAACTTCAAACTTCTAGTCCTCGCTCTCATAGTCTGCCATTGCTGTGGTGGCATGGGAGCTTTCTGAAGTCTGACAGTGGACAAGGCTCTGAAACTGAGTGCAAATAGGGGCTCCTTAATGCTGAGCTAAGTCAAGATGGAGGGAGTAGCAGGACACTGAAGTGAGTAAAGAAAGCTTTCTTTTTGAGAGCAAGAAACTGGATAGGAAAGAGAAGAAATAACCCTAGTTGCCTTACTGAGTGTGTGAGAGAGAATTCTAGACTGATCTAGCTTAAAAATGGCATTCTGCAGAGAGACAAGGGGAAACTCCTTTGGAAAGAAGATACTCCCCCTATGGTCCTGTCCAGTTAGAGGTTGTTTCCCCTTGCAGGAACTGCTTCTTGGGGCATGTGACATTTCTATATTCCAGCAATAAGCTGCTCACAGTTTAGCAATCTTCACCAAGTAAAGGCCAGAGCATCCTTTCCCCAAACCAGGGCCAAATTCCCACTGAACATTTAATCTAGATACAACCAAGTTTCAAAAGAATCGGCACCTTTTCATCCAGGTTCCAACATCCTCACTGCAGCGTGTTTCTGGTGAAGATGTCTAGCCCTGCCCCTTGGGGGGGGGGGTGCGCCTGCTGTCAGGGGTGCAATTGTCAAGCTAGCAGCACCAACATTTCAGAGTATCTTTAGGAGACCCTCCTGAGGATACCACCCATGTTTGGTAAATTTTGGTTCATGGGGGCCAAAGTTATGGACCCTCAAATGTGTAGCCCCCATCTCCTATTAGCTCCCATTGGAGTGTTTTTTCAAAAGGGTGCATATACAAGCAGGTCCAGGAAAATCCCGTGATAAAAGGGGCGGGGATCGCCAGAAACGGGACTGGTCTGTGTTCTGTGGTTTGGCAGTGGGGAGATCACGAGGAAACCTGGATATTTCGGGTGACTATCCCAGGATTAATTGCCAGGGAAATCGCCCCAGATTTGGACTTGTCCCCCATCCCGCAAATGCACCCTCTTTGTTGGTTTCTCTTCACTCTTCCCTTGGGCTCCTTTCCGACCCAGCATCCTCTGTCCTGCTCTCAACACCTGGAATAAGTGCCAACCAGAGCAGTTCTAATCAGTGGCGTAACTAGGCAAACTGGAGCCCTGGGCAAAACCTGAGTTTGATGCCCCCCCAGGCGCGTGCCCAATGCAACGCGCACCTCCCCCCTTGTAGCTACGCCCAGTGGCATATCTAGGCAAACTGGAGTTTGGCGCCCCCCCATGGGCAGCCACCCTCCCCCACTGTGACCAAGCAATGATTTTTTACACCAGGTTGTTTCAAAGTCACCATCACATTATAGAACATGCCCCAACTCACAGATCTGACACACAGGAATAGGCCATGCCACGCAGCAGAAATAATTTTTTGAAAACATTTTCAAAATGCTTTCAAAATGTTTTATTACTACTATGAAAACATTTTATGGTGTTGTATCCAGTCCCCCCGATTGGGGGAAACAGCATCACTTTCATTGTTTCAAAGGAGAATCTGGGCTCTCTAGTTTAAACAAGTGATGCTGGAATCCACCCCCAAACAGCATCATTTTCAATGGTGTTTAAACTAGGGAGCTCAGATTCTCCTTGTAAATCCACCTTAAAGGGAGAATCTGGGGTTCCCAGTTTAAACAATATTGAAAGTGATGCTATTTTGGGGTTGATTCTCCCCCACCCTGAAACAGCATCACTTGCAATGTTTAAACTGGGGACCTCAGATTCTCCCTTTAAATCCATGTCAAAGGTGGGGGGATTTAAAAGGAAAATCTGGGGAAATTTGGGAGGTGCCTGCTGTCAGGGGTGCAATTGTTAAGCTAGCAGCACCAAACTTTCAGGGTATCTTTAGGAGACTCTCCTAATGATACCACCCAGGTTTGGTGAAGTTTGGTTCAGGGGGTCCAAAGTTATGGACCCTCAAATGTGTAGCTCCCATCTTCTGTTAGATCCCATTGGAAACAATGGATGATGGGGCACCCCCTTTGGGAGTCCATAGCTTTGGACCCCCTGGACCAAACTTCACAAAACCTGGGTGGTATCAGTAAAAGATTCTCCTGATGATACCTCCCAGGTTTGGTGAAGTTTGGTTCAGGGGGTCCAAAGTTATCGACCCTCAAAGGTGTAGCCTTATCTCCTATTAGCTCCCATTGGAAACAATGGGGGATGGGGCACCCCCTTTGGGAGTCCATAACTTTGGACTCCCAGAACCAAACCTCACCGAAACTGGGTGATAGCATCAGGAGAGTCTCCTGAAACATCCCTGAAATTTTGGTGCTGCTAGCCTAAAAACTGCGCCCTCTGCAGGCCAAAAATGGAAAAACACTGAAAATACAAAAAATCCCACAAACGAACCTGCAGTTTTTGCGCCCCCCACAGGGCTGCGCCCAGGGCAACTGCCCACTTTGCCCAATGGGAGGAACGCCTCTGGTTCTAATGGTGGCAGCTTGTAGCTCTGGAACCGCAGGGCTCTGGACTGTGCTGTTATCAGTACCTAGCCTTAGAGCCCTTTTCATCCCTGTTCCTGCAGAAGCTGATTGGAGCAACCATAGAACGTTACGGATGTCTCGACTGCCTGGTGAACAACGCTGGAGATGGTGAGTGATTTTCAAACAGTTGGGGTCTGGGAAGAATTATCGGGATGCATGTGTCTGGGTGTTTTCCTTGTTTATTCAAAAGCCAGAATGGACTTGTCCAGCCGTGGGTTCCAGGAACTATAACTTTGGTGGTGTCTGTTTGCTGAGAAACTAGAGAAATGACAGTATCCTCCCAATACAACATATTTGTGTGATGGTCTTAGGACTCCCTCCCTGTGTATCTCCCACTCCTTTCTAAAGGAAGGACTTCTTCACCAAGATTAGTCAACTTGTGGACTTTGCTGTTCCAGGATATAGTGACGGCCTTTAGCTGGATTGCAGGCTCAGATGGATTCATCATCAATGTTCATTAGCTCTGATGATGAAATGAAACCTACATATTCAGAGCCCATAACCTTGTGAGGAGCAGTGGTAGGGGGACAGTATAGGGTTGCCAACTCTGGGGTGAGGAATTCCTGGAGATTTGATGGGGAACCTGAGGAGGACAGTGTTTGGAGAGGGGAAAGACCTCAGTGGGGCATAATGTCTTTGATCACAATTGTCAAAGCAGGTGTTTCACCAGAGGAACTGACCTCTTAGGGCCTTTCCCCACTTACCTTAAGCCCCACACTACTTGAGCAGAGTAGCACGGGGTCCCCTGGCACTCCCCACGACAGGGGCGGTGAGAGCGCAGCCGCCCCGACGCTGCCGCTGTCGTGCCCCCTCAGTGCGTGGCATCCCAGGCGCTCTCCTTAAGGGCCCCTTTTGATGACCCCGACCCGTGGGGACGCCCGGGTGCGTGCCTGGGATGCCGCGCGCTGAGAGCAGCGCGTGGCATGGGGGGGGGGATGGAAGAGAGTGGGGAAAGGCCCTTAATTCAGTTTTATGATTGTAAACAGCCAGACGTGCACAAAAAAATCAAGTGCAGATTGTTACCACTCAATCACAACTTGGGGTGTAAACTTAATGATTAAGTGGCCAAGAAATGTAGGACAAATTATTGTGTTAGAAACTTGGCAAAAAATGTGCACAAAATATAAGTAATTAATATGGATTGGATATTGTAAGGAAATGAAATTGTTGGATTCCATATGTACTTTTCCTTTCTTTTTTTTTGAAATGTGGTTATTTGTTGAAAAAGAGTAAAGTTTCTGAGGGCATTAAAAAAACTTAGAGCATATATGGACATGTAACCTCAGCTTGTGGGTTTTGTGGGGCAGAACCTGGAATGAGTTTGCAACAACAATTTTTAAAAACAAAATGATTTACTTTCTTAACACATAACATATAACATCAACATTTAACATCACATTTCAAGGTCCTGTTCAGGTTGCAATTTCAAGTCCTTATATTTACAGTCTACTGATACTGCCAAGTCCAATTCTTCTTTGCAAGTGGGTTGGCTCCTGAAGACTCCAAGGGCTTGATGAACGGGATTCAACATGATGAAGGTTTCCAGGAGAACTCTCACCCAGTACAACCACAAAAAGAAACCCCGAAACAATAAACTCCAACATTTACAACACAGCAAAAACAAACAACTACCTTCCCAGTAGTTCCCAATAATATTGCAATTACCTTAACAAGGTGTTAAGGGCTTATAGAAATCAAGGTCCGAGTCTGGTAGCCTTGTCTCCTCCAACTACATGAGCTCTGCTGCCTCTTGCTGCTCTGAGTCTCCACCCCTTACTGGGTCAACCCATTCTGAGCATGGGGGTTACAGACACACACACACAAATGAAGAGGAAAAAGTGACCTTTGTATCCTGGGATATCTTCATGACCCACCTGGAGGCTGGAAACTCTAAAGGCACTAACCAGAGGAGCCTTTGGACATCTGGAGCATCTGGTTTGCCTCTTTGTTAAATGTTCTTCTGGACAACTGGTGGGATCTTTCATCCATATAAGCTATTAGGTTTGACATGCGGTCTTGCCACATAAGTATTGTTTAAAAACCAAAACAAGAGTGAAATCCATCAGCATATTCTGGGGTGAGGACTTTTCTGCTCAGAAATCCACTTCCGTTTTTGTTGTCTTGCCAACAGGTCATCCTGAAATCATAGATGATCTGAATGCCCAGGACTTCAACAACTTCATGGAACTCAATGCCGTGGGAAGTATGTTAGCTGCAAAGGTGAGTGTTTCTAACTTGGAAAGAGGTTCCCTGTTCCCTGAGGGCAGCTGACTTCATCCAGAGTTGAAAGTCAAGGAGAAAAAAACCTGGAATGGTATAGGATTCAGAGGTACCTGTGTCTGTCAGTTCTCTGCTGCCCAAATCAGAAGGTTGTGGAAGTTCTCTGACTCCATAGCTCAGGGGTAGGGAACCTGCGGCTCTCCATATGTTCAGGAACTACAATTCCCATCAGCCTCTGTCAGCATGGCCAATTGGCCATGCTGGTAGGGGCTGATGGGAATTGTAGTTCCTGAACATATGGAGAGCCGCAGGTTCCCTACCCCTGCCATATCTGATGTGCCGCTTTGCACCCTAAGGGTTCATCCAGTGGTGGGATCCAAAATTTTTAGTAACAGGTTCCCATGGTGGTGGGATTCAAACTGTGGCGTAGCGCCAATGGGGCTGGGTGGGGCACGACGGGGGCATGGCTGGGCATTCCGGGGGCGGGGCATTCCTGGGCGGGGGATGTGGCAAGGACGCAACCGCTGCGCCGGTCCTTGGACAGGAAACGAATGCACGCAGGCGCAGGCTGCCATGCACGCCGGTGCACCTCCTGCTAGACTGCTTCAAGTTCTGCGCGCTACTGCTGAGAGGAGGGGTGTAACTAAGGCAAAAATCAGGCGGCAAAATCACCAATTAGTAACCCCCTCTCGGCACACACAAATAATTAGTAACCTACTCTCGGGAACCTGTGAGAACCTGCTGGATCCCACCTCTGGGTTCATCCCTGCCATTTCCAACTGCAGGAATTTCTGCTAGGCATGCTGGGAAAGGCCTCTGTCAAGTGACAGTTCTAAGCTCAGTACAGGAATGTAATGTAATGGTCTGACTCGAGTCCAATACATGGCAGTTCTTTAATTTACTCCAATGAGACTGGACACGCTGTTTCTCTTTGTGTTTTGTGTACAGTATGCACTGCCCTACTTGCGGGAAACCAGAGGAAATATCATCAACATCAGCGGCCTGAGTGGTGTTGGTGGGGGGAAGCATCTTTTGAGCTATTCCTCAAGCAAGGTAATCCTGACTCAAGGACAGAATTGGTTGCCCATTTTTTGTTGTTGAAAACTTGAACTCTTGTCCTGTTAATAGTACCTCGATTACCATAGGAAGGTTTGAAAAGTTCCGTCTGTGGGCACTTTAAGTCAAGGTGCTGCTAAAGGATGGGACTTTTCAGTTCCTTTTTCAATGCTCACACATGAGGCTAAAACAGGTAAGTAAGTAAGTAAAGCCTTTATTGGCATATACAGGATGACACAGTAATACTTATAAAACACACATAAGACACACAGTGGCTAAAACACATTTCTTCAGCTAAAAAGCTCAATTGGCAAACGTCGATAGCAATTAATAATAATAATAAGCCTTTATTTGGCATAGCAATAATCATAACACAATAAAAAACCCGAGATAAAAGGTACACACATACAAAGGTTTAAGATAGAATATAAATTATTGATTGTGCATCACCTCCAGTAAAAATCGTGCCACCAATTCACAAGTTTCATTGTCAGAATTGTCCAGAAGGAAAGGGAGTCTACCTGATTCTCCCATTTCTCTAGGTATCCTAGAAAGAATATTGGAATATTTTGATCTGATATTTGCAGATTTAGGGCAGCAAAGCAGTTGATGTGCCAATGTTTCAATGTGTTGTTCACCACAAGAGCACCACAAGAAAGGGTATGCCCTTTCGCTCATTTTCAAGTTGTTAAATCTACCACGCAATAAAGCGGAGGGGAAAACATTGAAGCGAGCAAGTGTGAGGGCTCTTCTCGGCATAGGATTAGTCAAAATACAAATAGGGAGCCATCCTGTTTTGATATAGGGGTATTGAAAGATGTAAGGGTGAACAAGTTTTCATAGCAGCCCTAACTAAATTAATCCATTCGCTTTCCAACAATTTTTGTGTTAACAAGTTGTAGGATTCTGAACTAGATAGCGGGAAAAGCGAGTCGAGAGATATACCAAGTGATTCAATCCTTTTCCTTTTCACGATCAGAGAGAACCATGGATTAGCCTGAGTATCAGACAAAAGTAGGTGAATTAAATAACATTGCCAGCTATATTAGTATAACATTGCTAACCGTTGAAACATTAATATCCATCTTGACTTGCGTCTATTACATTTAGCAGAAATTTCGCTACATTCTCACACACAATGGGATCAAGGCTGTCCAAGATTAGAGGAATCTTAAGAGCCTCAGTTAGTTGGTTATATAGAAGTGAGGTGAGGGCGGGTTGGATCATTCTAACTTTAGCAAACCTTGCACAGTGAAAGAGGGTGTGATCGATGGCCTGAATTGCATGGACATAGTCTCCTTTGTATTGTCGAAGGCTTTCACGGCCGGAATCACTGAGGTGCTGTGTGGTTTCCGGACTGTATGGTTATGTTCTAGCAGCATTCTCTCCTGACGTTTTGCCTGCATCTGTGGCTGGAGGAGCTGATAGTAGGAAAGGCAAGTTTGCTTTTCTTTCCTACTATCAGATCCTCTGAAGATGCCAGCCACAGATGCAGGCGAAACATCAGGAGAGAATGCTGCTAGAACACGGCCATACAGCCCCGGAAACCACACAGCACCTCAACAGTCTTCTTTGTCTATTTGTTGATATCTGCCATATAGAAGCATGGAGGGCATTAAATCGGGCCAGCGTTATAGCTCTTCTTGGTTTTGGTAAAACTGGTAAGGCTTTTTTGAAATATCTGGCTCATTCCGAACATGCAGAATAATGCACTTTCAAACTGCTTTCAGTGCTCTTCGAAGCTGTGCGGAATGGCAAAATCCACTTGCAAACAGTTGTGAAAGTGGTTTGAAAACGCATTATTTTGCGTGTGCGGAAGGGGCCTCTGTGTGCTTTCTTCTCATGACCAGACCGAGAAAAGCTCACTGAAGTCTGAAAGGTGCAATATCTTACATCTTTCCCCCCTTAACTGAGAACCGCATGTGGAGGTGCCAGTTGACTAGAGAAAATAAAAAGTCCTATCCCTTGAAAAGAGGCTTCATGGGAATAATCTTTACACAGTGATGTCATTTCCCTCCACGTCATGAAAAGCTGATTGGAACCCAAATCCCAAGACACCAGACTCCTAGTTCTGTGCTATGACCCAAGCATCTGCTAAAGAAAACTGTCCTTCAGGTCCCCAGTATTCACATTCCAGCCTAGGGTTCAGACTAGGACCATGGTGGCGAACCTTTGGCACTCCAGACGTTATGGTTCTGAAAAATTCCCATCAGCCCTATAGCATGGGCCAATTGGCCTTGCTGGCGGGGGCCTGATAAATATATAGTCCACTAGCCATCTGGAGTACCAAAGTTACCTATGGACTAGGACATCTAAGACCAGATTCTGTCCCTGAAGCCTCTCAGTTCCTTGCCCATCATTTTCTGTTGCCCAGAGGGAACAGATCTTTCTGGGGGTGGTGATGCCCCAGGTGCTGAGAGTCAATGTTGAGGGATGAGAAGATCTACCCCGACACCCCCTATCCTGCCCTCACTAGGGCTGCCAAGAGGCCTTCAGAAAAATACCCTGTCTATTTAATAGAAGATTAATAGAGGCCCGGATTGTAAGCATTATTTACGTACGTATCATAAGAAGTTTTCTCTTTTTGCACACCAGACTGCAGTCAAAGGCATAAAAGGAGAAAACGGTCAGTTGGCAACCATGCTTGTTGTGTGTTTCCCTTGTAGGGTGCAATTCTTGCAATGACCAAAACCCTGGCCATAGATGAGAGCAAATATGGAGTACGAGTCAACAGGTAAGAGTTATCAATATCAAGCTAGATCCCTTCGCTGTATCCTATCAGGGAAGAAAGTCAGGTCCTCCATACTCCAACGCCTGGAGCGTTTTGTTATTGGCCATGACTTGGCCGTATCTCTGGTTGTTTCCCCACTTACCCTGGAGCGAGTGGTTGCTGCTGGCGCTTCTCCCAGTCGCTGGCGTCATTTCCTGATCTTGCCGCCGGGCTTCCCACGACCTTGTAGCAGCGCCATCAAAAGCGCTCGTTTCCAAAGAGCACCAGGAATGTCGTGCACTGAAATTTGTGCCCGACAGCGGCGCAGCGGTAGGTACTGCACAATGTTTATGTCGCCACCCACAATGCTCGCGATCGCGGAGTGCTGGGGACCCTGCGCTACTTAGGAGGAAATGGTAGCAGGGCCAGAAGGTAAAGTGAAACGCCCACAACTGACGTCCGATATTGGCCGTATCAGAACTGACTGCTGGGGGCCCCTTATGTTTTTGAAGGTAAGAGGTTTGCCATTTCCTGCCTCTATTTCTTGGAGGTTAACCATCCAAATCACCCAAGACCACCCACCAAGTTTCCACGGTGTGTGTGGAGCTTACAGGCAAGGCGTTTTGCTGAAAGAAATAAAGTGATAACGGAGGGAGCAACATATGGAATGCTAAGAAGTAGTACAAAGACCCCAATTCTTTTCCGTTTCAAATATTTTTCCTCATGAGAAGAGGGCCACAAGGAATAATTAGGCACAAAACATGGCAGTTTTGTGCCTACCTACCTCACAGGGTGCTTGTTGTGAGGGGGGAAGGGCAAGGAGGAGCAGCAGTGGCGTAGGAGGTTAAGAGCTCATGTATCTAATCTGGAGGAACCGGGTTTGATTCCCGGCTCTGCCGCCTGAGCTGTGGAAGCTTATCTGGGGAATTCAGATTAGCCTGTGCTCTCCCACACACGCCAGCTAGGTGACCTTGGGCTAGTCACAGCTTCTCGGAGCTCTCTCAGCCCCACCTACCACACAGGGTGTTTGTTGCCTTGAGGGAAGGAGATTGTAAGCCTTTGGAGTAAGCCTGCAGGAGAGCTAGGCCAGATATAAAGTCAAACTCTTCTCTCTTCAACCTTCTTCTAAACCCCTTTGAGTCTCCTACAGGAGAAAAAGGGCGGATATAAATCCAAACTCTTCTTCTCTTTTCAGTTTCTAGAGCTACAGTTCAATCCATAATCCATCAACACATGCTTAACAGTTTCAGTTCTATTGGAATAATCTGCTTAAGGCTGTGAATAGGCCATGTCTTTAGGGACAACAGTTTCTATAAGCATATCACCAAAGCATCCAAGTCAGTGTACAGACAGAGGTGGGGGGGGGGGAGGGGGAATCAAGAGGATGTCTAAAAACTTTCCTCGCAGGTGTGCAGAAAAGCAAGCTGTTGTAAGTTAACCAGAATTAAAAATAGATAGATGGTGGGATGTGTTGGATAATCTCATTGGAGAGATTACACCTTTGCATTACAAGCAGAGTACGCGAAGCTGGAGCACAGCAGAGCGTCCCAAACATGCAGGTGATCTTTGGCACAAAGAAAAGTCGGAGTCATTTGTAGTTTCTAATATAATAAAAAAGAGTATTTATTAGTCCACTCCATTCTGGATAGAAAGGTGGATAGATCAGTTCACTAAATCTAATCTAATCTAGCTGGATGGGGATGGATGCACTCAGCATCCATCCTCTCTACGCATGTGGTGCGGTAGCAGCTGGTTAGAGAGCAAGAAGCAGTGAGAGGAAGTCCCTGAGAGTATCAGTCCAACATCAAAGGGATAGTGCCTGCATGATAGAGTAAAGGTGTCAATCCCTGGGTCCCTATCTAGCATCTGGCTTTCTAGCAAAACTCTCCTCTATGGTTGAGGCAGGAAGCAGCGTAAAAGTCCTTCACTTCCAACAGGATATAGGGGGTGGATTTAGTTTTAAAAAAACTGAATCTGATACAGGAAGCCCAGAACGAAAGAGAAGAAGAAGAAGGAGAGTTTGGATTTATATCCCCCCTTTCTCTCCTGCAGGAGACTCAAAGGGGCTGACAATCTCCTTGCCCTTCCCCCCTCACAACAAACACCCTGTGAGGTAGATGGGGCTGAGAGAGCTCCGAAAAGCTGTGACTAGCCCAAGGTCACCCAGCTGGCGTGTGTGGGAGTGTACAGGCTAATCTGAATTCCCCAGATAAGCCTCCACAACTCAAGCGGCAGAGCTGGGAATCAAACCTGGTTCCTCCAGATCAGAATGCACCTGCTCTTAGCCATTGCTCTTAGCCACTAGGCCACTGCTGCTCCCTAGCAGAGTTCCATTGCAGAGTTCCATTGAACAAGAAAAATGGGGCAGCGGAGAGGAGAAATCAACATAATTTGGTCCACTGTCATGTATTTACAGTACTATTTTTAAAGAAACAGATTAAAGTTTCTACTGCTACTTTTTCTTGTCCCATGATTTGTCAATTTCCTATTGACTGAGCTTGCAGAGGCTCCATTCCATGTCACCATATTTTGGTATATAGAAATAAACAATCTGGAGTGTCAGGGGACACTGAGGAGTTCCGTTTCCAAAGCATATCTGGTTGGACAGCAACAAAAGTTGCCTAGCAGTACTTACCGGTATTTGTTTTATTTATGTGTAAGCTAATATTTGTAATATGGGCTGTTATTGGCACTTATCATGTACTCCCTCCTTTTTCTTTGCTTATAACATCATGTGGATCCTACCGCCCTTCCTCTTTGGGGTTTATTTGAGGGAACTGATAGCAGGCGCCATCTTGCATTAATTTAATTTAATCAATATGCTGGATTTTAATGGGGTAGGGTTTATTTTTATTAGAGCCGTATTAACTTATATTTATTGTATTTTAACCTGATATTGTGCTCTATCTATATGTTGTTCACCGCCCTGACCCCTCCAGGGGAGGGCAGTCTATAAACCCAATAAATAATAAATAATAATAATAATAATACTTATAGTTATAATTTGAAATCTATCTTTTTATCTATCTCATGTATTTTAAAAAAACTTGTAATAAGTGGTGTTTTGTGTATATTTTCTAGATCTTCTAATTTTTAATTCCATTGTTATAGGGTTGTTTTGTCCCCCATAGTTTGTGCAACATGGAAGATGACACATTTCTAGGAATAATAAGATAGATTAGCTTGGATTTAGGGGCCTTGTTTGTCATGTATCATGATACTCTTATCCCATTTTTACAATATTTTGAATTCTAGCATCTCGCCAGGTTTTGTCTGGACTCCTTTGTATGAAAGGTATGTCAGCTTCTTCCCGGATCCAGAGGCCAAAATCCAGGAAGACAAATGTTGTCAGGTAAGTGTGTTGTGAGGAAACAGAAATGCTGCTGCTGCAGATAACTGGTTCTCTCTCAGGCTGCCTTCCTCAAGGTGGCATCTGAAGTTCTCCCAAAATAACAATGAGGGGGAGGGGGATGGCATCTACACATTGCCCACCCTAGCGGAGGGAGGGAGGGGGGAGGGTGGCATGGAAGGGAAGGGGAGGGAGGGCGGGAGGGAGGAGAGGGGAGAGAATGAGGAGTGGCATGCAAGGGAGGGGAGGGGGCGTGGCATCTGGACATGGCCCACCACCCCTAGCGGAGGGGGAGGGGAGGGGAGAAAGGGGAGGGAGTGGCATGCAAGGGAAGAGGGGAGTGAGGGAGGGTGGCATGAGAGAGAGAGGGAGGGGAGGGCTGATTGGCATCACAAGAGAGAGGGGAGGGAGTAGGGGTAGCATGCAAGGGAGGCTATAGAGATCAGTGCTTCAGAGAAAATGGAAGCCCTGGAGGGCAAGAGAAACAGAAGTCCTGGAGTGTCGACAGAGGAAGCAGGGAGTGGATTCTCTTGGATTTCCCTATCTCCTGTGGAAGCAGGATCCCTGCTCAATGACCTCCCATTCCCAAGCTTTGCTGTCTGCAGGCACTCCCTCCTGCTATCCCAAACTGGAATTGGCAGCTCTTCTTCTACCACATCTCAGATGGTAACAATAAGAAGGGCTGTGAATTCCAACACTGGAAGTTGGAATTCTACTGCTAATGTATCATGCCCCACCTGGGTTCAGTTTCTGAGGCTTCATGATAGGTGAGCTGAGCATAGAATTCTACATTGATCCATCTTCTCTTGCACATTTATAGCTACTGGGACGTTTGGGGACCGCAGAAGAAGTGGCGCTGGCTGTCCTGTTCCTTGCTGCTGATGGAACTTTCTGCACTGGTGCCAACCTTGTGGTCAGTGGTGGAGCCGATGTTGGCTTTGGGATAAAGAACCTGATGGAACTTGAGCCTGGCCATTGCGCAAAGGTGAACTTGAAGAGCTCCTCCACCAAGAAATAAGGCTGCAGGAAGGGGTGGGGATAAGACCCGAGGGAACAGCTGTCATTCATTCAAAGTCATCCCTCCAAGAAGAGTTCCACAAAGGTGTTGTTTTAGCAAAAAGGAGGGGGAAAGCAGGACGTTATGGCGTGGAGGTTTCGTGATGGACTAGGACAACACAGCAATAATACTCACTGGGTGACCTTGGGCCAGACATGGTGACACCCACTAAACTGTCACCCGGGGATGTCTTCAACCTAAACGAAGAGCCTTGTGTGTCACCTTAAGCCTTGTTGGGGACAAAGGCAGAACCAAAAGCATCCCTTGAATACTATCCCATTCAAATCTGCCCCAAAGATAAAGAACAAGTAGGGTTGCTGCTTTTGAAATTATCCAGTCTCTTTGCCATCAGTGTGATCCTTATCAAATATCAGGAGCTGTTCCTCACTTCCAGGCTACGAAAAGGCTCAAATGTTCATTTCCAGTCATGCAGCCTCTGGTAAAGGGCCCGGGCATTCTTCCCCAGCCATGTTGGCAACACCGTCTGCAGGCCTGTGTCAATGGAGGGGCAAGCAGGAATTCAACGCATGAAAGTGTGTCCAAGTCCCTGTATCTCCATGCAGGTCAATTGTGAAGCTGAAGGGGCAGAAGCTTTGCCAGAAGGAAAGATGGCAGCCGCACCTTGGTTTTGGCTTCACCTGGCCCACATTCTGGGGTTATATGCAGGAACTAAGCCCTGGTATTCCACTTCTTTAATTAGGCTTCAGTTTGTCATATGTATGTGCCCAAGGTCAGTGAGATTGTGAAATGGTTGAACTCCATTAAGTGCTTCCTGTTGATGTTTTCTGTGAAATTCCCCTGAACCAACACCTTTGACTGTTTTTATCCCCAAACCAATAAAGACATGATTCGAACAAAAGAGGTGGCTAAAAATTCTGTTGCTTTTTGGTTTTTATATGTGGAAATTATTGGTAGCAGGACCCACCCTATGTAGCTGAGCTGGTTCTGGCATCTTCTTCCTTGCCTTACAGCTATTTCCCTGTACCCCCAGCTCTCTGGATTAGATTGCTTCTCCTCCCTCACTCTCTTTCAGTTTGTTGATGGGGCAAATGGTGGTTTCTTGCTGATGAAGGAGCAGCAATTTTGCACATTCTCCAAAAGCAGAGCTTCTCACCAGCGTGGGATAGTGGTGTAAATCTTCTCATCCTGGGGTACCACTAAGCAATTCAGCTGTTGGACCAATGCTGGAAAAGTCATCCAACTTTTTCAAATGCCACCACTAAAATAAACTAAAATAAGTGCTATAGCACAACTATCTCCCAACTATGCACAATGTATGAAGAGCCTATTCAGGAAACACATATAAATACAAAGGAAACATTGATCAAAATTCAGTTGACAGTGCCATGCAGCTGAGAGCCAACTCAAAGGGGAGATGGTTGACCTACTAGCATGTAGATGTAATCTCTTTAGCTAAATTCAGCAACTTCACTATCTGAATTATTTATTCGCCTCCATAATATGGCTGACTTCTAGTTCCATATTTGTTGTTACTGTGTATGGTGGGTTTCACAGTGAAGCAACCAGTCTCCTCTGCCTAGTTGGGGAGTGGGAATTTCCACAACCATTTGTAAAAACAGTTTGGAGTGCATCTGAGCCTCGAATCACCTTCCTCATCTTGCTTGGAAGATGATTTTGAATTCTCCGAGGTGCCTTTCTGGTGCATAAACTTCAGATCTACTACGGAAACTTGAGGCAACTGAATACTAAACTTAACAGAACTAAGGCGGATCTAAACTGATACAACAGTAGATACAATGTGTTTGAAAAATAAAAGTTATCTCCTAAGTACTTATAACTTGTTATGCAACATGAAGCAGAAGATACAAGAAGGCATGGCCATGCAGCCATCTCCTCTTCATCCTATGACATCCAAGAGCCCACCATTCAACAGCAGTTACCCCAGTAACAAAATGTGGAATTGGGACTTGCGGGACTTGAAGCCTAACAAGGTAGGCTTCCACGTCGATATAAACTCTCGGGTATGTTGGAAAATCTGATTCTTGAGGTCTCTGTCAGTTTCTGCTCCCTAAATCAAGGTGTTACATAAGTGGATGGATCAATATGGGAAATCTATACAGTTAAGTGGTCTAGACAGGTTGGCAAATTCCTGGTGATCTGGGTGTACAGCCTGGGGCGGGGGCAGGATTTGACTACGGGGATGGATCTCAGTGAGATATAATACCAGACAAGATACCCTCCAAAGCAGTCTATTTCCTCCAGGGGAGCTAATCTCTGGAGAAGATCCTTGAAGGCATGACCATAGAACCATCTCCTTCTTAATCTTATGAAGCAGTGCCTACCATTCAACAGCACTCAGCCCTCAGTGAGACAGTGTGGAACTGGTACTTGGGGGATCTAACATCTATGCTCTTTGGCTTCTTGTAAAATCTGATTCTGATGTGAAAATAGATATGGAGAATCTGTATGGGTGAGCTTTCTTGGGCTTCCAGATTTGGACTGGGAAATTCCTAGTGATTTGGGGCTACAGTCTGCTATGGCAGTTTTTGGTAATGAGATATAATACCAGAGAGGATACCTAATCAAAGCAGCCATATTCTCTAGGGGAACTAATCTCTCTTGTGAGGAGATCGGAATCAATCAGAGGCATGGGAGGTAGAAATGGGTGTGGCCATTGATGCTGGCTCACCGTCAGTATCCCCCTTTATGGGTCTGATTTGCAATGGATGTCCCTGAACATCTGCCAGTGTTGTCATGAGTCCCAGCATCCCCCGCCATGGACACTCCAAGGCGGCCCACCTGCTCAAATGGAAAAGCAGGGTCATACTTTGGAAGAGAAAGGAGGAGATATCATTAGCAGTCTGGGTAGCCACAGGTGTCCTTTTCTTACCTGCAACTCCTGAGTGTGGCTGTTCCCCACCCGCTGGCCACCACCATCAGTGGTGGAGGAGGAAAGAAGGCCACGGGAGGAGGAGGCTCAGATGTGAGGATGTGCAGTATAACTCTCAGAGCCTCCAGCATCCTTCGTAACAGAGCAGAGGTGGTCTTGGACTGTAATGACTATTCTTCCACTGCCAGAATGCTCTGTCTCTGCCCAGAGATGCTCAACTGAAATCCATTCGGCATTCATTGTACCTTTTGTGCACGGTGACAGATTGCAATGAAAACCATGCAAGTAATTTGGCATTTCTGGTTGCCAGCAGCAGGTCAAGAGTTCTCCAGCATCCATCATTTGGCATTCAGTGATATGGCTGCACCATGCCTCATTCCCATTTCACCTTTCCCCATCAAAACCTCAATTAAAAGAATGTTAAATGAATCTTTCTTCCCAATGAATCATTGCAGATGCCAACCAATGCTTTGCTCTGGCCAGGATGGTCCAGACCAGCCTCATCTTGTCAGATCTCTGAAGCTAAGCAGGGTTAGCCAAGGAATACAATGGGTGCTATGCAGAGGAAGGCAAAATCAAATCACTTAGTTCCTTGCCTTGAAAACCCTACTGGGTTGCTACAAGTTGGTTTCGATTTGACAGCACTTTACAAACACTGATCAATGCTTCCCCTGTCCTTCCCCACCAACAGTTGTGTCCAGGAAAAGGGCTGCCTTCCAGCACCAGACAGCCCATTGCAGTCGTCACAGACACTCACTCAGGGACACTGGACCACCCCACAACTGGCAGCCCCACCCTTGGACCTACCAGCAGAAGCAGGGACCTCCTGGAAGTCAGAAGCTGGGAGAAACTGCAGGGAAATGGCAGAAGGGCCTGGGCAGCAAGAGCAAGCCTCAGCAGTTCCAAGGAAAAAGACGGAGATAGCACAGCCCTAGCCAAGTTGCAATCAGCAGCCCATTGCAGCCTTAGAGAATGGGATGGTGCTGGCACAACCCCAAACAGGCTGCAATCTAGGAGGAGGGCTAGGAAAGCTGAGCAGTCAGTTTTAACCCCCAACACATTGATTTTCACTCCCACATATCTCTCTTGTTCACAAGTTAATATCAGTTTAGGTTCAAAACATGGTTTAATATATAACACCACCCCATTTTTCTTTTTTTAACATGCTGAAATAATGATTTCTGACTCAAGGGCTGCTTCCGCAGGGCCATGCTGGGGGTGTGTGTCAGTGTATACGATGCCAACACACACACACACACACACACACACACACACACACACACACACACACACACACACACACACACCCTGGGACTGTTCGCATGAATGGTCCTGGTAAAGACAGGGAAGACGGCGCAGCGCTTCACCGTCGCCTGATCGACTTAACTTCCCTGTGACCTTCCGGCGTGTCGCCGAGGCCAGGGGACATACCTCCCTGCCCTGCGCGACTGCTCCGGAGTCGCAGAGCGGTGGGGTGTGTCCCTGAACTACCGGCTGACACTACTGAAAGAATATGAGAAAAGGCTAAATCCATCGAGAAGGGGGGGGGGGATGGCGCCTTCCAGCCGCTGTTTCCAGAAAACCTCGCTCGGGGGGGAGTGAGGGTGGGATGGCTGCGATGCAGCTGCGCCCCCCATGCGAACAGCTCCCTAGGGACGGCAAATATTATCCTGTTTCAATGTTCTCAGATAATGAATCTCCCTCCTCTTTTATGAAGCATTAAGCCCATCATACTTCTATTCAACATAGTTACTTTTCATCTTTTCCCTTGGAATTTTTTCTTTCAAAACTTAACATATCAAAATGTTGTTGGAATATGGAGTCTCTAGGCCTTCTTTTCACAAACTGGACCAAAATATCTCTTGGAATCTTTTATTTCTTTCAGAGTATATGGGGTTAACTCTATAAATCTTTTCTATCACTATTTCTTTCCTGCTATCCCCAGAAAGACTGCAAGGACAGATATGATCTTTTGACAAGTATTTTCTCCAGGGGTCTCAGGCACCACCCTAAACCTAAGAAATACCTCTTTCCCCCTTAGTTCCAAATAGAGCAATGTTGTTCAAATATTTTTCCATATCTTGCTTCAAAGTATAAGTTTTCCTCTTAATTTTTTTCATCCCAATTACCAGTCAGTTTAATGGTACTCACTGCTTGATCTAAAGAGGTTTCCAGTTTTTTTAGTTTCGTCTGTTAACTCCATTTTCATCTTTACCATCTCCTGAGTCATAATATTTACATACATACATAGCCTTTATTGGCATAGGAAAAAGTTACATGAATTGGGAACAATTACATGGATACATGATAGATAAAAGGCCCTACGGGGAGCACAACAAATATGTCCTACTGGGAACTCTCAACTATCTCCGCAATGAAATTGGCGATCTTTTCACAAAGACCGGGGTCCGAGTTGTTTAACAATAGAGATAACCTAGTCAGATCAGGCAGCCCAGATTGGAAGAAAAAATGTAGGTTGGTATATTTAGATCTGATGTTATCAAATCTGGTGCAGTGCAAGAGTTGGTGAGTCAGGGTTTCAACCACATTAAGTTTGCAACTGCATAACCTTGCGGATTTATCTAAATTGCTGAACCTACCCTTTAATAGGGCAGAGGGCTGTGGCGATCCCCCTCCCCCTCCTGTGGCGGCGGCTGACAAGCCGTCCCACCATCCCTTTCCGAGGGGCTGTTCTCCTCGTCTGTGGCCCTGGTCCTTGGGGCACTCAATGCGGACAGCCGCCTAAACCACAGGGTGCCTCTATCTACTGACGCCCAGGGCTGGCCGTTCCCTTACTAGGGACTGCCGTCCCCTTCCCGGTCAGCCTTTCTTCCCCTAGGACGCCTTCACCCTCTCCTCCGCTCTCCCTTGCTCCTCTTCCTCCTGCTTCTCCACTCTCACTCCTCTTTCTTCTGCTTCTCCCCTCTCTCTCACTCCTCTTTCTTCTGCTTCTCCACTCTCCCTCACTCCTCTTTCTTCTGTTCTGTTGCTCCCTCTTTCCCTGGTCCACCCCTTCTCCCCCACGACGCCTTCTCCACCCTCCTTAGGCTCCCGCACAACCCTCCCATTCCCTGCTGCGGCCAGCCTCGCCCTCCCGGCCGTCTTCGCCTTATAAAGGCTTCCTGGGTTGGTGGGGGCGTTCCCGGCCGTGCCGTCGTCCCAGCCGCGCCCCGCTGATGGGGAAAGGAGCGGCAGCTGCTGGCCCTGCCGCAGCTGAGCCTGGCTGGCGCTTCTGCTGCGGGTCGGGGCGTTACGCCGGCCGGCTGTCGTCACGCTGCCGGCCCCGCCTCCCAGCCATTCAAGTCCGGGGCGAGCCAGAGCAGTGACCCCTGGACAAGGGCATAACGTTAAAACGCGCAATGATAAGGGCTCTCCTTGCGCGTGGGTTCGTTAAGGTATGGAGGTAAAAGGCCATACGTCTCTGCTCAAATGGAATTAGGAGTTGTGTTGGAGAGCAGGTTCGTTTGGCTGCTAGATGCAAATTTGCAAATTCTAGAGAGTCATAATATTGAGTTTTGCTCAATTTTGCATCCAAATAATCCCCATTTTTCTGTGAAATGTTCAGCTAGTCTTTTAAATGCATTGTCCTGAGCTGAAACTTTCCTCGTAGACATTGTCCACTAGGTGTCAATCTTCAACCTCTGTATTAACTACAGTGCCAACGAATTGGTTCCCAGTTCAACTCAAAGCCCCAGTTCAAAGTCCAGAGATTTCCATAGCAACCGTCATAGTCCATAATAGTCTGTGCTTTATTTGAAATTTACACAGGTGCACCTAGTGAAGCAAAAAACGACACAGCTATGCTTATCTCCAACAGAGTCTTATTTAGTAGTATTCCTTTTCCAAAACACACCTTGGCTCATTCCGCACATGCAGAATAACGCACTTTCAAACTGCTTTCAGGGCTCTTTGAAGCTGTGCGGAATAGCAAAATCCACTTGCAAACAGTTGTGAAAGTGGTTTGAAAACGCATTATTTTGCCTGTGCGGAAGGGGCCCTTCTCAAATAAAAACTGAAAATCACCAAATAGTCCACAAAGACCCTTTAACAAAAAAAAGCGCCATATCCACAGTTAATTGAAAAATACTGATCAAGTATAAAGTGAAAGAAGGAGGGGACATCTAACTCCACCAGTTTTGAAACTGTATTTTTTTCATCTTGCTGTTTAGTTTGGATGAAGGAACGAATTATTTTAAGAAACAGAAAACTGTTGGAGGTAGAAGGACATGACTTGAAATGTGGATGGCATGCCTATGTCTGGTATAACAAAGTTAAAATTAACAAGGAATTTAATACCCATTACATTAGAAGAAGAAGAGAAGAAGAAGAGTTTGGATTTATATCCCCCCTGTCTCTCCTGTAGGAGACTCAAAGGGGGTTACAATCTCCTTGCCCTTCCCCCCTCACAACAAACACCCTGTGAGGTGGGTGGGACTGAGAGAGCTCCGAAAAGCTGTGACTAGCCCAAGGTCACCCAGCTGGCATGTGTGGGAGTATGCAGGCTAATCTGAATTCCCCAGATAAGCCTCCACAACTCAAGCGGCAGAGCTGGGAATCAAACCCGGTTCCTTCAGATCAGTGTGCACCTGCTCTTAGCCACTACGCCCCTGCTGCTCCCATTCTAAGTGTATGGAATAAGTTCAAACTTGGACTTTGTCAAAACATGCCAGGGGGTTTTCGTTGCAAGAAGCATTATATAGAAGTGAAATTATTTTCAAAACAAAATGCATTGTGTATTGTGATTTCCCAGATTGCTCACAAGGGGAATGTAAAATGAACACTAGAGAACAACTATAGGAAAAATATATTATTTGAGATTGGTTTTGTTAGGCACAGTTGCATGAGAGGTTTAAGTCAGATAAAAAATGTGGTCTTAATGATACCAAAATAGAGTTTTAAAGGAAACAGAAGGAGAATAGGTGAAAGAATGTATGGCCATTCACACATTCGCAGTCTCTTTTACACAGAGCATACATTTCCTTTCAGTTGGATTGTCAGTTATGCACACATTTTCCCCTCTTCAGAACTCACCACCCACTCAGATTGGAGAATCCTTATGGTTTCCAAAAGCTACCAAAATGCAACTTTTTTTTCTCCCTTTGCAGGGAAAGTGAAGGAGATCACTGTGCATTAAGCAGACTTCAGAGTTTCTCACTCTTCACTGTCTTTCCTGACCCACACAACAGCAGGTCATCCTACTCTTCGGACCACCATTTCAGAACAAACAGCAGAGCTGTCTTTTTCTGTTTGTTGTAATGCTGTAATTGGCATGAAATGGACATGGTCTAGCAAAGTAGCACTAGACCAAAGATGGCAGGGGGAAAAAAACATGACAGGCATCCTCCCTAACTGCAATTCTACAGAAACAAAAAGGAAATGGAGAGTGGGCAAAATGGTGGCTCAGCTGTGGACACTTTGCAGGAAGAAAATCCCTGGACCAACAAAACAGTGTGGAAAACCCCTACTGTGAATCAAACAGCTGCAGGGTAAGTATAGTGTACTTATGGAAAATCTAAGGCCATTTCCATCGATGGCGGGAAGGGGTCGGTGTGACGTATTCCACTTAATTCGGTTCCTCTGGAACCGCTCGGATGAACGGTCCTGAAAGAACCGGCTGGGACGACATGCACATTTGCCGCGCCCGCCGTCAGGGCTTAATTCCACAGTCATGTGGCTCTTCGGCATCGTCGCCGGTGTCAGGGGACATGCCCCCCTGCTGCCTCCCGCGCCGCATCGCTCTGGAGTCACAGGGCAGAGGGGGGCGTGTCCCCGGCCTCGGCGACGCGCCGGAGGGCCGCAGGACAGGTAAGTAGAGGGCGGAAGGGGGGAGGGCGCCTTGGAGCCGCTGCCGTTCGCACGGCAGCAGCTCCAAGCCGCCGTTTTCCAAAAACCTCACTTCCCAAGCGAGGTCAGAAAACGGCGGCTTCGCGCCAGTCGGGCGGAGCGAGGGTGGCGCGGCTGCAAAGCAGCTGCGCCCCCTGTGCGAATGGCTCCCTGGGGACGGCGTTTTTGCCGTCCCCAGGGCACCATATTCCGCCCGTGCGGAAGGGGCCTAAGGGATTTTGGAGGTTCAAAAGATTTTAAAGAAAAATATACAAAATATACTTTTCCAGTGTCGGTTCAATTGCTTAGTGGTGCCCCAGGATGTGAAGATTTACACCACTACACCACGATGCACTAAAGCTCTGCTTTTGGAGAACATGCAAAATTTCTTCTCCTTCACCAGCAAGCATTTGCCCCAGTAACAAACTGAAAGAAAGTGAGGGAGGAGAAGCAAACTAATCCAGAGAGCTGAGGTTCAGGGAAAGGTGGCCATAAGGCAAGGAAGAATATGCCAGAACCTGCTCAGCTAGGTAGGGTGGGTCCTGCTACCAATAATTTTCATATATAAAACCCAAAAAGCAACTGAATTTTTAGGCACTTCTTTTGTTTTAATAATGTCTTTATTGGTTTGGGGATAAGATCAGGCAAAGGTTTTGGTCAAGGGGAATTTTAACAGAAAACACCAATAGGAAGCACTTAATACAGTTTAGCCATTTCACAATCTCACTGTCCTTTTGATAAACTGAAGCCTAATAAAAGAAGTGGAATACTAGGGCTCAGTTCCTGCATATAACACCAGAGTGTGGGCTAGGTGAAGCCAAAACCAAGATGCGGCTGCCATCTTTCCTTCTGGCAAAGCTTCTGTCCCTTCAGCTTCACAATTGATCCACTTGGAGATGATGATGATGATGATGATGATGATGATGATGATGATGATGATGATGATGATGATGATGATGATGATGATGATGATGATGATGATTAAACTTAATATACTGCCTCATCCCGAAGGGGCTCTGGGCGGTGTACAACATAAAACATCATACATAAAACATCATAATATGTTAGCTAGAGGAGCAAATAAAAATTATAATTAATATCTACGCTCCATCAGTATAAAATCCCATTTTAAACAGCAGTTATTTCTTAGTACAGGCACCCCACGAAACCCTTACTTAAAACCTAAAACCCTCCCAGAGAAGAGGGGGGGTAGACAGTGGGTCCCGATGATGTTAAGGACCCCTATATAACAGAAAGGAATAAAGGGGGGCACACTCAGCGGCTGGTCTCTCCAAAGGCCCAGTGGAACAACTCAGTCTTACAGGCCCTGCGGAAATCGCCGAGATCCCGCAGGGCCCGGACAGTTGGAGGAAGAGTGTTCCACCAGGCCAGGGCCAGGGCCGTAAAGGCCCTGGCCCGAGTGGAGGCCAGCCGCATTATGGAGGGGCCGGGGACCTCCAGTAGATTGGCCTCTGCTGAACGTAGAGGCCAAATTGGGACATATGAGATACAGGGACTTGGACACAATTTCATACGTTGAATTCTTGTTTGCCCCTCCATTGACACAGGCCTGCAAACGGTGTTGCCAACATGGCTGGGGAAGAATGCTCGGGCCCTTTAGTAGAGGCTTCATGACTGGAAATGAGCAGTTGAGCCTTTTCATAGCCTGGCAGCGAGAAACGCCTCCTGATATTTGACAAGGATCAAACTGATGGCAAAGAGACTGGATAGTTTCAAAAGTAGCAACCCTACTTGTTTTTCATCTCTTGGGCATATTTGAATGGAATAGCATTTAAGTATTTAGTATTCATTTTCATGAATCAAAAGCCAAACCGCAACAGCACTGTAATTTTGTTGTTTGTGTTTTGTTGCAAATAATTGTGTGGTTTTCTTGGGGTGTGTGTGTGTGTGTGTGTTTCTTTTACATAATTGTATCATTTTTCAAAATGAACTTTTCGTGTATACATTTTTAACTCTTAGTAGGTGTTTTCCCTCTTTGGGACTGTGACCATTTTTATTGGTTATTTTAGTGCTGCCGTTTGAAAAAGTTGGATGACTTCTTCAGTCTCGCTTCAACAGCTGAAGTGCTGAGTGGTGTCTCAGGATGAGGAAATATAAACTGTCCCCACTACTCAGGTTGGAAACTCTGCGTTTGGAGAATGGGTAAAACTACTTCTCCTTGATGAGCAAGCAAGCACCATTTGATGGGGGCACAAAGAATCTAATCTAGGCAGAGAGTTTGGGGTGCAGGGAAAGAAAGTCCCAAGGCAGAGGAGAGGGCAACAGAGCCAGCTCAACTAGGTAAGCGTTTAAAGAGTAAGCGTTTAAAGAAATCCAGCTGTTTCATGGTTCTCACTGTTCTTGGACATATCCATGTGGCAAACCAAAGCCCAATTAATGAAGGGGTTTTTCAGGACTTAATTCCTGCATTTAATATCAGAGTCTGGGCTAGGTGAAGCGGAATCCAAGATGGGGCTGCCATCTTTCCTTCTGGCACAGCTTCTGTTCATTCAGCTTCACATTTGACCTACATGGAGATACAGGGACTGGGACACAGTTTGACATGTTGAATTCCTTTACCATCAGTTTGATCCACATGAAATATCAGGAGGTGTTCCTGACTTTCATGCCTTTGGCAACCAGACTTCCAGGGCTTCCACCACTATGTCAGTTCAAGGGCAAGTAGGAATTCAACATGCCAAAGTGTGTCCCACTTAGTTTTATTTATTTATTTATTTTATTAAACTTATAGGCCGCCTTATCCCCGGAGGGCTCAAGGCAGCTTCCAACATGGCTGTTACATCAAACAGCAAATCAACAACATAAAATACTAAAATCATTAAAACCTAAGATCTAAGCAGCAGTTTACAACGAAAGCTATAAGTTAAACAACCCGATTTATAAAATTTATAAAAGTTCATCTTTATGTGGGGCAATTGTGAACCTGAAGAGAGAAAAGCATTGCCATCTTGGATTCAGGATATGTCCACGGAATGGTTGAAATGTATTAAACACTTCCTGTTGATGTTCTCTTTTTAATATCTCTAGACCAACACCTTTGCCTGTTCTTATCCCAAATGCCATCATCCAATAAAGGTACAGTTCAAAGAAAAGAAATATTGTGAAAATGTCATTGCTGTTTGATTTTAATTCATGAAAATGAGTTTTCAGCAGGACCCACCCTACCTAGTCGAGGTGACTCTGATGCCCTCTCCCCTGCCATGGGGCTTTATTTCCCTGCACCCCAAGCTCTCTGCCTAGATTAGATTGTTTGTGCCCCCTTTAAATGGTTTATGGGCAAATGGTATGCGCTTGCGGGTGACGAAGAAGCAGTTTCGCATGTTCTTCCAAAGCAGAGCTCCTGACCTGAGCAGTGAGGTCACTATATATCTCCTCATTGTGAGATGCCACCCAGCAACTCTGCTGCTGAACCAAGGCTGAAGAAGCCATCCAACTTTTTCAGATGGCAGCACCAAAATAAGGCATAAAAAGTGTCATGGCACAAAAGGGAAGAAACACCCACTAACGGTGAAAAATCTATGTATGAAAAGTCTATTTTGAAAACCTATGCAATTACCTAAAAGGAACATGAACACAAAAAAAGCCCCCCCAAGAAAAATCCCATGATTATTCACAGACAAGAATGCTAGCAAAGTAAGAGTTCTTTTTCACAACCCCCCCCCCCGAGGTTCTGGTTCTATATCAGAACCAGAAATTTTAGAACCAAACAAGAAGAATCTGGATATCAGACCAAATGGTTCTAGACCTGAAGGTCTGAAGAGCAACCCAAAAAACACACACATCCTAAGAAGGCCTCCAGCAATTGAAGTAACTGAACAGAAAGACAAGATGGATGCCAACCCAACATGGGAACTATAAAACCAATCCCTAAGAGCAATCCTGTATTCACACAATAGAGTTTGCTCAAGTTTCCACCACGCATGCCAGAAAGTCTCCTCCAGTTCCTTCTTCCAGCAGTGTTCCAGGGAAGCCACTGTCCACATCTACAAGGCCTATTCCAGAAGCCCAGCCTAAGCCCTTATCCAACCCCCTGCTACATCCATTGGCTAGCTCACTGACATAACCAGTGCCACCAACCTCACTGCCTGCACCACCATCCTCTTCTTGGACTAGACCACAGGTGTCAACCTCATGACCCTCCAGATATTCATGGACTACAGTTCCCATCAGCCCTTGCCAGTATAGCCAATGCTCATGTTGGGAGGGACTGATGGGAATTGTAGTTCAGAACACCCCCAGACTAGACGGTTGCTTAGTCCCACACTGGTACAATAGCCAGTTCCAAAAACTAACACTTAGCCAGCATTCTTGACCTCTACCAGTACCGAGACCATCAGTTCATGTTTTCATGTCTAATTCAATTCAAAAACCTTTATTAGGCATAAGATCCAGGAAATACCAAACATTCCAGATACATTAAAAGGATCACTGTTACACATCTTTTAAGACACGAATTAAAAATGGAGCAACTGCTTCTGAGATTTCTGCATTAGAATTATTCAAGAGCTTAAACATTTTCAATTTGTCTGAAAGAAGCATAAATCTTGATGGTAGTGAAGCCCTCAAGTCAGTTCTAATATTATTATACTTCGAACAGTAAAGCAAAATATGAGAAACTGAGTCTGCTGTATAGGGACAATATCGACAGCGATGCTCACTTTGTGGGCTATTAAGGAAGCGACCTTGAAGATAGACAGAAGAAGAAGAAGAAGAAGAAGAAGAAGAAGAAGAAGAAGAAGAAGAAGAAGAAGAAGAAGAAGAAGAAGAAGAAGAAGAGGAGGAGGAGGAGGAGGAGGAGGAGGGGGAGGGGGAGGAGGAGGGGGAGGAGTTTGGATTTGTATCCCCTTTCTCTCCTATAGGAGACTCAACGGGGCTTACAATCTCCTTGCCCTTCTCCCCTCACAACAAACACCCTATGAGGTAGGTGGGGTTGAGAGAGCTTCGGAAAGCTGTGACTAGCCCAAGGTCACCCAGCTGGTGTGTGTGGAAATGCATAGGCTAATCTGAATTCCCCAGATAAGCCTCCACAACTCAAGCGGCAGAGCTGGGAATCAAACCCGGTTCCTCCAGATCAGAGGGCACCTGCTCTTAGCCACTATGCCACTGCTACTCTGGGAATGAGTTGCACCTTGCTCTGGTCATGACCCATCTACACTTATAATTGACAAGCTGTTCTAAATATACAGCTGGGCTAGATTTCAGGGCTATAATCCCAAAATATAATGGGGAGCAAGAGCTCTGCACTGTACTCAGGAGAAATTGGTATTCATGGTCATATAGTCTGGTCTTTAGACGATGGTAAATCTCCGTGGCGATGAGCATATGAAGAGACTCCCATGAGAAACCCAAGGAGAAGATTTTTTTTCAATATGAAGCCGCCATTTTGAAAGCTGAAGCTTCCTCATTTCTACCAATGCCAAGACCATCAATTCATGTCTTCATGTAACAAATCCATTTTTTCTCAGCTAAGACAATTGAAGGTCATGCAAAAGCCAATCTCACGAACCAAAGGGAGCCATAGTCAACTCCCAACCAGGAACACTGCCAAGACCTTCTCTGGCTTTAGAGCATTCTCCACCACCACCACCAACCTTACCTCTTGAAGTAGCATTCAGCAGTTATACAGCAATTGTTTTTAATCAGCTCATCTTTTTCTTACCACAGCGTTTATTGAGAACACTCGTGCTGGACTCATTTTCTGCACATACATTTTAATTAAAAGTCTGAAGTGAAACATTCCACCCAATGCATCATTGCAATTGTCTATCAATGTTTCCCCTTTTCTCCCTCACCAACAGTTGCCGTGTTCATCTGCCCTCCCTGTCTATAAAGAATTCTGCCAGCAGCATCCAAGGAGAAGTAAAGTACTGAGGACCACACCCCTACCCCAGGTCTGGGAGGGAGAATTTCAGAGAAGAAATGTGATTAAATTTGAAGAGATAATATGGTGGAAAACATTTTCTTGGGGAAGTGATTTTAGTGAAGGGAAAATGGGTGGTAGAGAGGACCCGCCCCATATCAGACAAAATATTTTCAGCAGCAGGGTCATGAATGGGGACTCCAACAAGACCTGGGCCCTTTCTGCACGGGCCATTTACGGTGCCCTGGGGACGGCAAAAACGCCGTCCCCAGGGAGCCGTTCGCACAGGCAGTGCTGCGAAAACGCAGCAGAGCCGACCTGGCTCCCCTCCCCCTCCCCCAGGGCGGCATCAGGCCGCCTCCAAAAACAGCGCATTCCTGGCGGCGCGGTGCGAATGGAACCGCTGGGAACACGCTGCTTTCCCCGTCCCTCTCCCACTCACCTCATCACCTTCGTCGCCCTGCTGGCCTCCTAAGACCCTCCCTCGCTGTCCTCCAACCCCTGGAGGTCAGAGGGCAGCGTGGGCGGGTCTTAGGAGGCCAGCAGGGCGACGAAGGCGGCGAGGTGAGTGGGAGAGGGATGGGGAAGAGCACGGAGCCGCCTCTCCTGCGCTGGCCTCTGCGGGGGCTGCTCGCACGCTCCCGTGCGAATGGCCCCCATCCCTCCACCGGCAGAATTGCTGCCGGTGCAGGGGCGCCCTTTGGCCCGTGCGGAAAGGGCCCTGCTTTCTTTGTAGCTCCTACCTATTTCTTCCATTTACGTTTTTTTGGTGATGAATCCATCACTTGGAGCCAACACAAGAGCTTCTAAGAAGTTTCCTTCCCCTCTTCTTCCAGCTCAAACCAAACCTCATGCTCCACAACCTATCCTTATCATAGTAGCCATATACCCTCCTCTCAACACGCCAATTAAGCAATTGCATCGCTCCACCCAACAGCCTATATATACAAAGCTCTGCGAGGATTTTATTCATTAGCAGACACAGAAGCAAATAGGAGGCATGGCGGGACAGCTGCGATACCCGGGCAAAGTGGTGATTGTGACCGGTGGCACCTCTGGCATTGGTCTGGCCACCGTGAGAGAATTTGGTAAGGATGGGAAGAACAGGGGATGGAGGAGAGGGGAGTTGCTGGCAACAGGTGTTGGGGCCAAGCCGGCCAGGTAGGCAAAGAAGTCTTGCTTCCCAAATCTCTAATCTGGAGTGGAAAGAAATTGGAAGGGTGGAGAATGTGCTCCTTACATCCTTGTTTGTTCTGCAAATACAAAAAGATATCATGTAGTAATGCTTTCCAGCTTCCAGCCTTTTTAAAAAAAATAGTAGTTTTAAAATAATTTTCACAATGTAATTAACAGAGACAGAAAAAAAAGATATGAAACAAAAAGAATTCGAAACAGATAGAACAAGAGCAAAGAAGAACACAGTACATCTACCCAAAACTGCATTAATATAATCATAACACAGTAGATCCCAATGTAACTTTCTAATATAATCAGAGACACCATCACGAAATCTTTAATTCACTATCTTCTGTCCACCAACTCGACAACATCTTAACTGGTCAATCTCTTATATCTTAATCATTATCAAATGAATAATCTTCTAGTTGTTTTTATTTCTACATGATCGATTCAGCTTCATGTAAGAAATAAATTTCTGATCTCTTGTCAAATTCATGTTTTGCCTTTCTGTTGACAAGATTTATTAATTTAGCCATGATAGCATATTCTCTGATTTTATCTTCCCAAAGTTCTGTAGTAAGATCTTTATCAGGTTTCCAACAGGGTGAACTGTTACTCCTGCAGCAGTTAATAAGTGCTGACATAGTTCATTAACTTTCTTAGGAAGGTTTTCTGGAAAGATACCCAATAGCATTGTTTTAGCAATAAAAGGCAAGTTAAATGTAATTATCTTTTGCATTTTCATGTGTACTCCTAGCCAGTACTTCTTATTTTTTTTGAAAGTCGACCACATATGGAAGAAGTACCAAACTTCTTTATGGCCGTTTCCGCACAGGAGGAATATGGCGGCCTGGGGACGGCAAAAACGCCGTCCCCAGGCTGCCATTCGCACAGGGGGTGCTGCTGCTTTGCAGCCGCGCCGCCCTCGCGCCGCCTACTGCACCGAGCCGGCGTTTCCAGAGTGCGCTGGGAAGCGCACTTTTCTGGCAACGCTGGCTGGAAGCCCCTGTTGTGCGAATGCCAGCGGCTTCCTGGCACTTCCCCCACACACACCCTCGCTTCCCTTACCTGCTCTCCAGCCCTCCGGCACGCCGCCGGGCCTGGGACACGTCCCCCTGCTCTGTGATACGGAAGCAGGCGCCGCAAGAGGGCAGGGGAGGCGTGTCCTCAGGCCTCCCCGGGCGATGCTACTGAGAGGGCTGGAGAGCAGGTAAGGCAGTTGCTGACGGCACCTAAGCGGCTTCGCCTCCCCGGGTTCTTTCTGGGACCTGGGTCCTCCTCAGGTGCAGGAAAGGGCCTATGACATCTCCAGCAAAGACAATCATTTTGTTTAGTCAACTTTTTGATCACTTCAGGAGCTATGTACCATTGGTATAAAAAACATTTTATACTAATTCTCTTTTAGCATTTGGCTTGCAGTAAGTTTAATATTTTAGTCCATAATGTTTCCCATTGTTGAAAGGTTCGTGTTTTTAAAGGTTTTTTAAAGGTTCTTTAAAGTTTTGCATCTATTTTACCATACATATCTTTACTTGTTCCCAATTTTTTTCAGTTTTCAGCAGAATCTTATCTATTCTTTCCATCAAAAGTTGCTTCTGTGTTGTAACTTCTTTTTCAAAATCTCATAATTCCCATACTGTTCCTCCTTGTGGTGTTAATTCTCTTCTAAGTCTGGATGTTATCTAGAAATATGTCAACCATTGTATTTTTTTAATCCTCCTTTATCTCTTGCCATGATTTGATTTTCCCTTGCTTATTGATCATTTCCTTATAAGTATATTATCATTCTTCTTCTGTATTTCAGTATCTCTTCCAGCATCCGGTCTTGTGGACTAGAGACTTTTCATTACACCTTGAAGTGCCACAAGACTGGTCCTTGTAGTATTGAAAGTAATAGGAAATTAAAGTGCTTTTCTCTCTCTCAATAGACAGACAGAGAGGTGGAGTGTTGGGTGTTGGGTGCCCTCTTTGTGGTCTTCCTGATGAAATCTGGTTGGCCAGAGAGGGAAAGAAGATAATGAATTGGCTGGTCCTTGAAATGATTCAGGAAGGGCTCTTCTCTTGTTTTATTAACTTCATTCCCCACATTCCCGCCCAACATGGGCTGTTTCTGCACGGCCACGTTGGGGGTTAGGTCGGCATACATGACGCCAAGCCAACCCCCCGGGACTGTTCATATGAATGGTCCCAGTAACGAATGGGAAGACGGTGCCGCAGAGCGCTATCGTGCGATCGACATACCTTCTCTGCGACTGTCCGGCGTGTCGCTGAGGCCAGGGGACGTGCCCCCCCTGCCCTGCGTGACGGCTCCGGAGTCGCAGGGCAGGGGGGTGTCCCCAGGCCTCAGCGACACGCCAGAGAGTCGCAGAGAAGGTAGGTCGATCGGGCAGAGGGGGAAGGGATGGCGCCTTCCAGCCACTGCCGTTTGCATGGCAGCAGCTGGAAGCCGCCATTTTCAAAAAACCTCACTTGGGGAGCAAGGTGGGAAAATGGCAGCTTCGCGCCGCTGGGGAAGAGCGAGGGCGGCGTGGCTGCGAAGCAGCTGCACCCCCCATGCGAACAGCTCCCTGGGGATGGCATTTTTGCCGTCCCCAGGGAGCTGTATTTGGCCCGTGTGGAAAGGGTCAAGGACCCAAAGAGACTTACAGCATTATCACATTTTGCATTTTCCCCTCATAACAATGACCTTGTGAGGTAGACTAGGCAGAGAGTGTCTGACTGACACCAAAGTTCTCCAGTTGCACAGTGGCGGATAGGAAGGCGCTCCAAAGAGTGATCACTACTGCACAGAGGATTATCGGCTGCCCTCTCCCCTCCTTGGAAGAACTCTATAATTCCCGAAGCCTAATGAAAGCCCAAAATATTCTGAGAGACCCGTCTCATCCAGCACACTCTCTTTTTGAACTGTTACCATCTGGCAGATGATACAGGTCTATAAAAATTAGGACAAAGAGGCTTAGAGACCGCTTCTACTCTAGAGCTGTGGCGATGCTGAACTCCGGGGCTTCGGGTTGATGTGTTTGAGGCTGTGTAGGGATGGGTGGAGGAAGCGGAAAGTGAGGATGGGGTATGAGTCTGGAATTGTGTGCATCGAGGAATGCTGCTGTAAATTTTCATTGTGCGTGCACAATGACAATAAATGCTTATGCTTTTGAAAGTAATTCAGCAGGCTTCCGTAGAGTATAATGGGGTTGTCCTCCTACAACTCCTATCATTGCTTGTCTCTCTGGCATAGGTTTTTTTTTGGTGGTGATTAGAGTGAATTTAGGGAGACTCATTTTTTTCCCCCACGGTGGAAATTCTACCAGGAAATGGTGCGTTTAGAAAGAATTCAATCTACTGTATAGAAAAGGCAATTTACAATGTCAAATTCTATATGACTCACTGGAAAAAAAAATCAGAACTCAGCACCAAGAAAACATGTTTACCTGGATATGAAAACAAATTAAGGATATTTACACCACTGATTCCGCATGGTGATGTTTAATTAATTAAGCATAAGCATAAGCAGTTTATTGTCATTGTGCACGCACAACGAATATTTTTTTTTATTATGGTGCAAGACATTCCTCGATGCACATACATTTCAGACCTATACCCCCCATCCTCACTTTCCTCTTCTTCCACCCATCCCTACATTGCAAGCCCCAAACAATATCAACATCGGGTTATCGAGTTCAGCATAGCCACAGCTCTAGAATAGAAGCTGTCTCTAAGCCTCTTTGTCCTCGTTTTGATAGACCTGTATCATCTGCTGGATGGCAACAGTTCAAAAAGAGAGTGTGCTGGATGAGACGGGTCTCTCAGAATATTTTGGGCTTTCATTAGGCTTCGGGAATTATAGAGTTCTTCCAAGGAGGGGAGAGGGCAGCCGATAATCCTCTGTGCAGTAGTGATCACCCTTTGGAGCGCCTTCCTATCTGCCACTGTGCAACTGGAGAACCATACACAGATGCAGTAGGTTAAGACACTCTCTATAGCACAGCGGTAAAAGGACACCAGGAGTTTTCCATTCAGTTGTTGTTTCCTTAAAAGTCTCAGATAGTACAGTCTTTGCTGGTTAAACTAAAGCATAATGATGTTTCCTTTGTGCTCAATATTTTCCAACAAACGCAGGGTGGGGGTGACTTTACAGGCCACTTCGAGGTTGAGCTCCAACATCTATTTCTAGTCTCAAGACTCAGTCCTAGAGCAAGTCGTTGGCCTGCGTTATTGAAAGAAGTCAGCAGGTGATCTAATGAGGGAACTGAATGTGTCACACATATAAGAAGCAGGACTTCATGGAGCAAGATTTGAGTCCAGTAGTGCCTGAAAGACCAGCAAGATTTTCAGGGCGAAAGCGTTTGAGAGTCAAAACCCCTGCTGCTTATACCTGGAAACCTTTCTGGACTTCAAGGTACTACGGGACTCAGATCCTTCTCCTACTGCAGACCACGGCAGGTACCTGCCTGAAACTATCTTCATGGAGGGCTTTGTGAGGGACCACTTCTGCTGTCATCAACAGGGACAGTTTTGGGGAGATCTCCCGGCAGAACGTTGTCCCTCCTGAGATTGAAAATAAAATGTCCCTCCCCGCTCAGGTGTTGATAAGTTATTTTTGAATGGGAGGAATGACAGTAAGTGAGACGCTTAAAGGAATAACTAAATCTCATGATGTACCTCTTGGTGAGTGAGCCAAGCCTCTGAGTTTTGTCTTGTTTTCCTTTCTCTCCTCACCCTCCAGTTCGCCAAGGAGCCAATGTGGTCTTCTGTTCAAAACCATCTGAAGGTGAGTCTATAGAACCTTTCCTCACTGTTCCCGTCCTGTTGACAGGGTCCCCTTGATTGTGTAAAAAAAAAAATTGTATATGGCATTTCTACAGAGACCCTAACTTTGGCAGGTTTACGAAGTTCAACTTAAGAAAACTTAAGTACCATGAAGAAGAAGAAGAGAAGAAGAGTTTGGATTTATATCCCCCTTTCTCTCCTGCAGGAGACTCAAAGGGGCTTACAATCTCCTTGCCCTTCCCCCCTCACAACAAACACCCTGTGAGGTAGGTGGGGCTGAGAGAGCTCCGAGAAGCTGTGACTAGCCCAAGGTCACCCAGCTGGCGTGTGTGGGAGTGTACAGGTTAATCTGAATTCCCCAGATAAGCCTTCACAGCTCAGGCGGCAGAGCTGGGAATCAAACTCGGTTCCTCCAGATTAGATGCACGAGCTCTTAACCTCCTACGCCACTTCATTAACAATGAAGATTGTTAATTTAAAAAAAGACTTAAAAACCCTGCCATTAAAAGCATTGCAAAAATAAAACATTTAGTAGCCTAAAATGATTTTAATTAAACGGATGTCCAAAGCCAACTGAAAAAGCAATTTTAAAATAACTATTCCTGCAAGGGGAAAAAAACCCCACAATATTCAGTCCCTTTCTGGTTCACAGAATGGATGTCGAAGACACTATGTAGAACAGAGTGGATAATAAGGAAGTTTATTCTGCATGAGAGAGTCACAGAGGGTCTGTTTTGATTCTGAGTGAATTTCTCAATGCATATTACACCCCATGCTTATGTACAGAGTTACAAAGCTGATCCATCCAACACAAAGTCAAATTATGGGCTGAAGGAATAACAGGAAAACTATTACTCCCCCTCCCACACAAAGACAAAAAGATTAGGGATACTTTAAACGTTTTACTACAATCCCGTAAAGGTATGTTTAAGAACAAATGTCTCTCATCACCTTCCGCACCTGTCCTTGCATTTTTCTTGTTATTTGGTGAGCAGCTACGGAATAGAAGAAGAAGAAGAAGAAGAAGAAGAAGAAGAAGAAGAAGAAGAAGAAGAAGAAGAAGAAGAAGAAGAAGAAGAAGAGTTTGGATTTATATCCCCCCCTTCTCTCCTGCAGGAGACTCAAAGGGGCTTACAATCTCCTTGCCCTTCCCCCCTCACAACAAACACCCTGTGAGGTAGGTGGGGCTGAGAGAGCTCCGAGAAGCTGTGACTAGCCCAAGGTCACCCAGCTGGCGTGTGTGGGAGTGCACAGGCTAATCTGAATTCCCCAGATAAGCCTCCACAGCTCAGGCGGCAGAGTGGGAAATCAAACCCAGTTCCTCCAGATTAGATACACGAGCTCTTAACCTCCTACGCCACTGCTGCTCCTCTTAACCTCCTACGCCACTGCTACTCCTCTTAACCTCCTATGTCACCTCTACGCCACTGAAGCTCATCAAGACTAAAAATTTCATCTAAGGTGGGCTCAGGGCAGGATGTATCGGTTTATTTTGCAGCTCCTTTCTCCATATGGAGAAAACAACTAAGATGGGGGAAGGGACGGTCTTCAATGCATTTTGGAAATGTGCTTTTTGTGTATTTAGCGCTCGGGTGTAGCTGGAGAAAAAGATGGAGGCATAAGCCCAAAGCTCCCCAGAAAAGACAGAAGCCTTGTTCTGGTGGCAACTGCTCTCTTCTACCCCTTTGCAGCGGAAGTGGGACAAACAATTCAGAGAGAGCTTCAGGGTTCTGGGTGCCCGGGGGACGCTTGCTTCGAAGTCTGTGATGTCCGTGAGGAGACAGACATTAAGGTAGGCTAAAACAGGGTGAGGACCGGTGCTTCTTTGGGGGCTCTTCTTCAGCATCGCTGTTATGGTCATATTCAAATTCTCAGATGTCTAAATCAGGGGTCTTCAAACTATGGCCCTCCAGATGTTCAGGAACTACAATTCCCATCAGCCCTGCTACTTGGCCATGCTGGCAGAGGCTGATGGGAATTGTAGTTCCTGAACATCTGGAGGGCCATAGTTTGAAGACCTCTGGTCTAAATGGTTGTGACACTGTTCTGGAGCTTTTCTCTAATTAGAGGTTGCAAGAACTGCTTGCTGGGACATGTGACAATCCTATATTCCAACAATATGCTGCTCACCACGCAAAGGTCAGAGCATCCTTTCCCCTGCCAGATTTGGACTTGTCCCCCATCCCACATATGCGCCCTCTTTGTTGGTTTCTCCTCTCTCTTCCCTTGGGCTCCTTTCTGACCCAGCCTCCTCTGTCTTGCTCTCACCACCTGGAATAAGTGCCAACCAGAGCAGTTCTAATGGTGGCGACTTGTAGCTCTGGAACCGCAGGGCTCTGGACTGTGTTGTTATCAGTACCCAGCCTTAGAGCCCTTTTCATCCCTGTTCCTGCAGAGGCTGATTGGAGCAACCATAGAACGTTATGGATGTCTCGACTGCCTGGTGAACAACGTTGGATCTGGTGAGTGGTCTTCAAACTGCTCGGGTCTGGGAAGGATTATTGGGATGTACGTGTCTGGGTATTTTTCTTGGTTGTTCAAAAACTAGAATCGACTTGTCCAGCAGCGGGTTCCAAAAGCAATAACTTTGCCGATGGTTGTTTACAAAGGAACCAAAGAAATGACAGTTTCCTTACAATACCACATATCTGTGTGATGGTCTTAGGACTCTCTTCCTGAAAGCCACAGGTCTCCCACACAAGACCTTGAATAAGAAAGGACTTCTTTCTTTCATGACTAATCATCTTGTGGACTTTGCTGTTCCAGGAGGCAGTGGTGGCCTCTAGCTGAACTGGAGGCTCAGATGAATTCATGGAAGATGGCTCATTAGCTCTGATGATGAAATGAAACTTCCATTTCCATAGCCCATAACCTTGTGAGGAGCAGTGGCAGGGGGACAGTATAGGGTTGCCAACTCTGGGCTGGGGAATTCCTGGAGATTTGATGGGGAACCTGGAGAGGACAGTGTTTGGAGAGGGGAGAGACCTCAGTGGGGTATAATGCCTTAGATCACGATGGTCAAAGCAGGAGTTTCACCAGAAGAACTGACCTCTTAGTTCAGTTTTATTACAGTCAAAAAACCGAAGCTCAAAAAAATAAAATGCAGATGGTTACTACTCAATCACAATGAAGAAGAAGGAACTGACCTCTTAGTTCAGTTTTGTTACACTCAATAACCCAGCACACACACACACACATACACAAATGAAATGCAAATGGTTACTAAAACCAACTTCAAGTGTATACACACACACAAGGAAGGGAGGGAGGAACTGACCTTGGTTTCCTGGGAGGTCTTCTGGCCCATCATGGAGGTTGGTTACGCAAGGGCATTAACCAGGAGAGCCCTTGGATTTCTGGAGTATCCAGTTTGCCTCCAGTGTTAAATGATCTTCTGGACAACCGGGATGGAGTAGGGCTACTCTTGCATCCATATGAGCTAACAAATAGATTTGACTTGTGGTTTTAGTCTTTTCAAAACCAAACCAAGTGTGAAATCCATCAGCTTGTGGGCTTTCTTTCTGTGAAACCATCTTCCATTTTATATCCTCTTGCAAACAGGTTATGCTGAGAAGACGGATGATATCTCTGCCCAGAAGTTCCGCGACCTGATGGAACTCAATGTTGTGAGCGTTTTGTTAGCATCAAAGGTGAGTGTTTCCAGTTTCCAAGGACAGTCCCTCTTCCCAGAGGGTAGCTGGCTTCATCCGCAATTGAAAGTCAAGGAGAAAAAACCTGGAATGGTATTCAGAGGGGCCAATGCTTTGCATGTGTCTAGCAATTCTCTACAGCTCAAATCAGAATGTGGTGGAAGGTCTCTGACTCCATACTGATGTGCCGCTTTGCACCCTAAGGGCTCATCCCTGCCATTTCCAGCTGCAGGAATTTCTGCTAGGCATGCTGGGAAAGGCCTCTGTCAAGTGGCAGTACTAAGCTCAATACAGGAATGTAATGTAATGGTCTGACTCCAGCATATGGCAGTTTTATAATTTTCTCCAATGAGATCGGAGAACACTGTTTCTCTTTGTGTTTTGTGTACAGCATGCACTGCCCTACTTACGGGAAACAAAAGGAAATATCGTCAACCTTGGCTGTATGAGTGGTGTGCTTGGGGCGAAGGATGCTGTATCGTACTCCACAAGCAAGGTAATTGAAACCCAAGAACAGAATTGGTTGCTAATTTTTTAAAAGGTGTGTACTCTCGTCCCATGAATAATACCTTGATTAGCATATGAGGGTTTGAAAAATTCCATCTGTGGGCATTTTAAATCAGTTCTCAGCTAGAGGCACATGAGGAGGTAAAATGGGAATGTTCAGGTCAATTTTCCATGCACATACATGAGGCTAAAATGAGTCTGTAACCAGTAAGGATTTTATCAAATATTTGTTTTCTTTCTTTTCATGACCAGACTGAGAAAAGCTCGCTTCAGCCTGAAAGGTGAAATATCTTATATTTTCCCTCTTACCTGAGAACATAAGAACATAAGAACATAAGAACTGGCCTGCTGGATCAGACCAGAGTCCATCTAGTCCAGCACTCTGCTACTCGCAGTGGCCCACCAGGTGCCTTTGGGAGCTCACATGCAGGAGGTGAAAGCAATGGCCTTCTGCTGCTGCTGCTCTTGGGCACCTGGTCTGCTAAGGCATTTGCAATCTGAGATCAAGGCAGATCAAGACTGGTAGCCATAGATCGACTTCTCCTCCATAAATCTATCCAAGCCCTTTTTAAAGCCATCCAGGTTAGTGGCCATCACCACCTCCTGTGGCAGCATATTCCAAACACCAATCAAACGTTGCGTGAAGAAGTGTTTCCTTTTATTAGTCCTAATTCTTCCCCCCAGCATTTTCAATGGATGCCCCCTGGTTCTAGTATTGTGAGAAAGAGAGAAAAATTTCTCTCTGTCGACATTTTCTACCCCATGCATAATTTTATAGACTTCAATCATATCCCCCCTCAGACGTCTCCTCTCCAAACTGAAGAGTCCCAAACGCTGCAGCCTCTCCTCATAAGGAAGGTGCTCCAGTCCCTCAATCATCCTTCTCTGCACTTTTTCTATCTCTTCGATATCCTTTTTGAGATGTGGCGACCAGAACCCCATGTATGGTTAGTCCTATCCCTCGAAAAGAACCTTCATGGGAATGAACTTTACACAGTGATGTCATTCCCCTCCATGTCGTGTCAAGCTGGTTTGAGCCCCAATTCCAATTGAGCCCCAATCCCAAGACATCAGACTCCTAGTTCTCTATCACCCAACCATCTGCTCAAGAAAACTGTCCTTCGAGTCTGCTTTTGAGTGACTGCTGCACTAAAAGAACTGCAGACGTAGCAAAGTTTTGGGTAACAGCTTTATCAACAACTCCTGTTGATCACCTAATGACCTTTTCTATTGTTGTTATTGTCAGTCTGATTGTCGTTTTATTCTATGCCTAATCAAGGTAATGGAGTGAAATGAAAAGGAAACTCTCCTTCAAATCCCCAATATTCACATTTCAGCTTAGGGATTAGGCTACTAGGACATCTAAGCTTGTGTCCCTAAAATCTCTGTTCCCTGTCCCCAGAGGTGGGATCCAGCAGGTTCTCACAGGTTCCTGAGAGTAGGTTACTAATTATTTGTGTGTGTCGAAAGGGGGTTAATAATTGGTGATTTTGCCATGTGATTTTTGCCTTAGTTACGCCCTCCTCTCAGCAGTAGCGCGCAGAACTTGAAGCAGTCTAGCAGGAGGTGCACAGGCGTGCGTGGCAGCCTGCGCCTGTGTGGATTCGTTTCCCGCCCAAGGACCGGTGCACCGGCTGCGTCCTTGCCACAGCCCCGCCCAGGAATGCCCCGCCCCCGGAATGCCTGGCCACGCTCCTGTCATGGAGCCCTTTAGCTTTAAAAAGGGCTTGGACAGATTTATGGAGGAGAAGTCAATCTATGGCTACCAATCTTGATCCTCCTTGATCTCAGATTGCAAATGCCTTAGCAGACCAGGTGCTCAGGAGCAGCAGCAGCAGCAGAAGGCCATTGCTTTCACATCCTGCATGTGAGCTCCCAAAGGCACCTGGTGGGCCACTGCGAGTAGCGGAATGCTGGACTAGATGGACTCTGGTCTGATCCAGCAGGCTAGTTCTTATGTTCTTATGTTCTTATGTTCATGCCCCGCCCAGCCCCATTGGCGCTATGCCACAGTTTGAATCCCACCACCATGGGAACCTGTTACTAAAATTTTTGGATCCCACCACTGCCTGTCCCCCATTTTCTGTTGCCCAGAGGTGCTGAGGGTCAGTGTTGAGGGATGAGAAGATCTACCCTGACACCCCATATCCTGACCTCACTAGGGCTGCCAAGAGGCCTTCAGAAAAATACCCTGTCTGTTCAATAACAATTTAACAGCTGTCTGGATTGTAGGTATTATTTATGCACAAGTCATAAGAAGCCTTCTCTTTATGCACACCAGTCTGTAGTCAAAGGCATGAAAGGAGACCAAGCCATTTATGGTCATTTGGCAATCATGCTTGTTGCGTGTTTCCCTTGCAGGGTGCAGTTATTGCAATGACCAAAACTCTGGCCATAGATGAGATCAAATATGGAGTACGAGTCAACTGGTAAGAGTGATTAATAGCAGTGGCGTAGGAGGTTAAGAGCTCCTGTATCTAATCTGGAGGAACCGGGTTTGATTCCCAGCTCTGCCGCCTGAGCTGTAGAAGCTTATCTGGGGAATTCAGATTAGCCTGTGCACTCCCACACACGCCAGCTGGGTGACCTTGGGCTAGTCACAGCTTTTCAGAGCTCTCTCAGCCTCACCTACCTCACAGGGTGTTTGTTGTGAGGGGGAAAGGGCAAGGAGATTGTAAGCCCCTTTGAGTCTCCTGCTGGAGAGAAAGGGGGATATAAATCCAAACTCCTCCTCCTCCTCTTTTCTTCTTCTTCTTCTTCTTCTTCTTCTTCTTCTTCTTCTTCTTCTTCTTCTTCTTCTTCTTCTTCTTCTTCTTCTTCTTCTTCTTCTTCTTCTTCTTCTTCTTCTTCTCCTTCTCCTTCTCCTTCTCCTTCTCCTTCTCCTTCTCCTTCTCCTTCACCTCCTCCTCCTCCTCCTCCTCCTCCTCCTCCTCCTTCTTCTTCTTCATATCCATCTAGATCCTTTGGCTGTACACTATCAGGGAACAAAGACAGGTCCCCCCTTCCATGTTATATTGTTCTGGTATACAGAAATGAGTAATCTGGAGTGCTGAGGGACACCGTTTATATAGTGTGTCAAAGTGTATTAAATCTTCTACTATTCACTCCAGACTTACGATTGCTATCATCCGATTGAGATACAAGAAATATTTTTGCTATGACAGATATATATCATCTTTGCTTCAACAATTTGGTGCATACTAAAAAAAATCAATATATCAGTCTTTCCTTGAAGGTTTTAGTTTTGTGTGGAAACCCAGGTGCCATTTGGCATTGTTATTTTTTTTTTTTGCAAGTGAATTCATCTCAACCATGAAGACTATAAGAAACATAATTTCTTGTCTGGTTGTTAAATATTTTAGTTTTGGCCTCTGAGGAGTGCCGTTTGGCTAAAACATGTCTGGTTAGCCAGGACCAAAGTTGCCCAGCGCTACTTGTTTGTGTTATGTATGTCTAAGCTAATATTTGTAATATGGGCTATTATTGGCCCTTATTTGTATTTTCTGCACCTTTTGATATTTAGTTCCATTGTTCTAGGGTTGTTTTGTCCCCCTTTGTTTGTGTATCGTGGACGATGATACATTTCTAGGGATAAGAAGGCAGACACTTCTTCAGACTCATTGATTTAGGGGCGTATTTTGTCATATTATATTCTTGACCTTTTTTTTGAAAAAAAATCCCAAATCTTTTGAATTCTAGCGTCTCGCCCGGTTTTGTCCAGACTCCGATGTATGAAAACTATGCATGTCAGTTCCCGAATCCAGAGGTCAAAATGGAGGAAGACAAACATTGTGAGGCAAGTATGTTGTGGGGAATCAGGAACGGTGCTGCCTTCTATCTCACGCTGCCTTCCTCTAGACCTGTGGTGGCTAACCTTTGGCACTCCAGATGTTATGGACTACAATTCCCATCAGCCCCTGCCAGTGGGGGGGTGGGGGGGGGGGGGGGTGGGGGGGGGGGGGGGTGGGGGGGGGGGGGGGTGGGGGGGGGGGGGGGTGGGGGGGGGGGGGGGTGGGGGGGGGGGGGGGTGGGGGGGGGGGGGGGTGGGGGGGGGGGGGGGTGGGGGGGGGGGGGGGTGGGGGGGGGGGGGGGTGGGGGGGGGGGGGGGTGGGGGGGGGGGGGGGTGGGGGGGGGGGGGGGTGGGGGGGGGGGGGGGTGGGGGGGGGGGGGGGTGGGGGGGGGGGGGGGTGGGGGGGGGGGGGGGTGGGGGGGGGGGGGGGTGGGGGGGGGGGGGGGTGGGGGGGGGGGGGGGTGGGGGGGGGGGGGGGTGGGGGGGGGGGGGGGTGGGGGGGGGGGGGGGTGGGGGGGGGGGGGGGTGGGGGGGGGGGGGGGTGGGGGGGGGGGGGGGTGGGGGGGGGGGGGGGTGGGGGGGGGGGGGGGTGGGGGGGGGGGGGGGTGGGGGGGGGGGGGGGTGGGGGGGGGGGGGGGTGGGGGGGGGGGGGGGTGGGGGGGGGGGGGGGTGGGGGGGGGGGGGGGTGGGGGGGGGGGGGGGTGGGGGGGGGGGGGGGTGGGGGGGGGGGGGGGTGGGGGGGGGGGGGGGTGGGGGGGGGGGGGGGTGGGGGGGGGGGGGGGTGGGGGGGGGGGGGGGTGGGGGGGGGGGGGGGTGGGGGGGGGGGGGGGTGGGGGGGGGGGGGGGTGGGGGGGGGGGGGGGTGGGGGGGGGGGGGGGTGGGGGGGGGGGGGGGTGGGGGGGGGGGGGGGTGGGGGGGGGGGGGGGTGGGGGGGGGGGGGGGTGGGGGGGGGGGGGGGTGGGGGGGGGGGGGGGTGGGGGGGGGGGGGGGTGGGGGGGGGGGGGGGTGGGGGGGGGGGGGGGTGGGGGGGGGGGGGGGTGGGGGGGGGGGGGGGTGGGGGGGGGGGGGGGTGGGGGGGGGGGGGGGTGGGGGGGGGGGGGGGTGGGGGGGGGGGGGGGTGGGGGGGGGGGGGGGTGGGGGGGGGGGGGGGTGGGGGGGGGGGGGGGTGGGGGGGGGGGGGGGTGGGGGGGGGGGGGGGTGGGGGGGGGGGGGGGTGGGGGGGGGGGGGGGTGGGGGGGGGGGGGGGTGGGGGGGGGGGGGGGTGGGGGGGGGGGGGGGTGGGGGGGGGGGGGGGTGGGGGGGGGGGGGGGTGGGGGGGGGGGGGGGTGGGGGGGGGGGGGGGTGGGGGGGGGGGGGGGTGGGGGGGGGGGGGGGTGGGGGGGGGGGGGGGTGGGGGGGGGGGGGGGTGGGGGGGGGGGGGGGTGGGGGGGGGGGGGGGTGGGGGGGGGGGGGGGTGGGGGGGGGGGGGGGTGGGGGGGGGGGGGGGTGGGGGGGGGGGGGGGTGGGGGGGGGGGGGGGTGGGGGGGGGGGGGGGTGGGGGGGGGGGGGGGTGGGGGGGGGGGGGGGTGGGGGGGGGGGGGGGTGGGGGGGGGGGGGGGTGGGGGGGGGGGGGGGTGGGGGGGGGGGGGGGTGGGGGGGGGGGGGGGTGGGGGGGGGGGGGGGTGGGGGGGGGGGGGGGTGGGGGGGGGGGGGGGTGGGGGGGGGGGGGGGTGGGGGGGGGGGGGGGTGGGGGGGGGGGGGGGTGGGGGGGGGGGGGGGTGGGGGGGGGGGGGGGTGGGGGGGGGGGGGGGTGGGGGGGGGGGGGGGTGGGGGGGGGGGGGGGTGGGGGGGGGGGGGGGTGGGGGGGGGGGGGGGTGGGGGGGGGGGGGGGTGGGGGGGGGGGGGGGTGGGGGGGGGGGGGGGTGGGGGGGGGGGGGGGTGGGGGGGGGGGGGGGTGGGGGGGGGGGGGGGTGGGGGGGGGGGGGGGTGGGGGGGGGGGGGGGTGGGGGGGGGGGGGGGTGGGGGGGGGGGGGGGTGGGGGGGGGGGGGGGTGGGGGGGGGGGGGGGTGGGGGGGGGGGGGGGTGGGGGGGGGGGGGGGTGGGGGGGGGGGGGGGTGGGGGGGGGGGGGGGTGGGGGGGGGGGGGGGTGGGGGGGGGGGGGGGTGGGGGGGG
>NC_059439.1:27721709-27724209 GCF_021028975.2 Sphaerodactylus townsendi
GATCTGTGAACAGCTCACTGCTGAAATATGGCGATGTCACATGTCCCAAGAAGAAGTTCCTGCAAGGGCCAACAACCTCTAACTAGACAGGACTGGAGGGGGAGTCACTTCATTCTAAAGGGCCATCTCTCTGCTACTTTTAGGTTCTCCTTCTAGAACAGTCTAGAATTCTCTCCCTCTCTCAGCAAGGCAACTAGGTTCATCTCTTCTCTTTGCTATCCAGTTTGTTGGTTCCAAAAAGAAAGTTCCACTGTTAAGCTCTTCAGCGTCCTATCACGCCCTCCAACCCAACTTAGCCCAGGATTAAGGAGGCACTGTTTGAATTTAATTTCTGAGCCCTGCCCATTGTCAGACTCCCGAAACCTCTCACACCAGCCATGGGAATGGCATGCTATGAGAGCGAGGACTAGAAGTTTACAGTTGATGGAGAAGTCAAGTGGAACCTCATGCAAGGACTTGAGCAGAGGAGAGAGACGTGATTCTGCACATGAGAAACACCAGGAGCATTATTCAAGAGGAAAGGCCCAGAACAGTGTCACAACCATTTAGACATCTGAGAATTTGAATATGACAATAACAGCGATGCTGAAGAAGAACCCCCGAGGAAGCAATAGGGCGGGAAACGGCAAGCCCCAGAAGGCCGTGCTCCTGCAGCCGCGTGCGCGGGAGGCTGCCGCACTGCCTTGCGCCCAGAAGGCAGTGCGGCAGCCTCCCAAAAATCGGGACAATTTAAATAACCCGCGGGACAAGTTGTTTGAAGGCGGGACTGTCCCGCCAAAAGCGGGACGTCTGGTCAGCCTGGCTTACCTGAATGTCACACTCCTTGCTGACATCACAGACCTGGAAGCAAGCATCCCCTGGGCACCCAGAATCCTGCAGCTCTCTCTGAATTGTTTGTCCTGCTTCCGCTGCAAAGGGTTAGAAGAGAGCAGTTGCCACCAGAACAAGGCTTCTAAGGCCCATTCCGCACATGCAGAATAATGCACTTTCAAACTGCTTTCAGTGCTCTTTGAAGCTGTGCGGAAGAGCAAAATCCACTTGCAAACAGTTGTGAAAGTGGTTTGAAAACGCATTATTTTGCGTGTGCGGAAGGGGCCAAATTCTATCTTTTCTGGGTAGCTTTGGGCTTATGCCTCCATCTTTTTCTCCAGCTACACCCAAGCTGTGTACCGTTAAAACCATATACCATGGCCAAATATTTCCATTTGGTTCTAGAACCCAAACCGCGACGAGCCCTGACCCTTGCCAGGTGCAATATTCTCCCTTCAGCTACCACTCAGGGTAGAATACAGAAAGTGCCTTTTAATGAAATATTTTGTCCCTGCAGTTCAGCTTATGAAGAATCAATCCAACAGGTGATATTACACTGCCCGTTACACAGTTTAGCCAGGAACAAATATCTAAACCCGTGGCTAAAACCCCCCCATTGATGACACTGATCTATCAATTGTGGTAACGATGCTGGATTGTGGTTCTGCAAGTGTATTGGAAGCGCTGGCTAACTTTTTGTGCTCTGTCATCAGCAAACGGTTATAACTGTACAGGAGATTGTATCATTGTATCATTGTACTGGAGGTTACCGTTGTTGCTGGTATATTGCTGCTGTTGTTTTAATTATGCCATTAAAGGTTATTGTTGTTGTTGTTGTTGTTGTTGTTATTGTTGTTGTTGTTGTTGTTATTGTTATACACCCAAGCTCTAAATACACAAAAGCACATTTCCAAAATGCATTGGAGACTGTCCCTTCCCCATCTTAGTTGTTTTCTCCATATGGAAAAAGGAGCTGCAAAATAAACTGATACATCCTGCCCTGAGCCCACCTTCGATGAAATTTTAGTCTTGATGAGCTTCTAACTCCATAGCTGCTCACCAAATAACAAAAAATATATGCAAGGACAGGTGTGGAAGGTGATGAGAGACATTTGTTCTTAAACATACCTTTACTAGATTATAGTAAAACATTTATCTTCAACATCCATTCTGCCAACCTAAAGAGACTGGATACTGTGGTTTATTTTCCCTTGCAGGAATAGGGGGGAGGGGGAGTAATGGATTTTCCTGTTATTTATTCAGCCTATAATTTGACTTTGCGCTGGATGAACCAGCTTTGTATCTCTGTATATAAGCATGGAGTGTAATATGTGTTGAGAGATTCACTCAGAATCAAAATGGACCCTCTGTGGCCCCTTCCGCACATCCAAAATAATGCACTTTCAATCCACTTTCAATCCACTTTGCTGATGGATTTTACTGGGCAGAATAGCAAAATCCGCTTGCAAACAATGGTGAAAGTGCATTGAAAGTGCATTATTCTGCATGTGCAGAAGGGGCCTGTGACTCTCCTGCTGTTCATGCAGAATACACTTCCTTATTATCCACTCTGTTCTACATAGTGTCTTCGACATCCATTCTGCCAACCGAAAGGGACGGGATATTGTGGTTTATTTTCCCTTGCAGGAATAGTTATTTTAAAATTGCTTTTTCAGTTGGTTTTGGACAA